>NW_022884883.1:0-86321 GCF_011952205.1 Bombus bifarius | reverse complement strand
AATCAGAAAACTCTTCCCATTCGCAACTCATCGTATCACACTCGCAACGTGTCACCTAAACGCGGCCTGACGATAGCCACATTAGCATCGGCAGGAACTGAACAATCGGATTCAACGCTACTAATCACCTTGAATTTGACAAGATTCAACGAGCCTTCGGACCTGAAGAAAGAGAGGGTCTCACCAGACGACAAATCGTTTCCGAGCTTAATCTTGTTAAGGAAATTCGAGGATTTGGGAATACAAATTATTGGCTATATTTCCATACAACAGTTATACGTCTATATTCCTCTCTAAGAACGTCTTGCACGCACGCTGGTTGCCAACCGACTAGCCTAGATTCTTCTAACATCTGGCAACAGTCTTTTGTCTCCACTGAGTCCTTGACGCCCTCTAACCCTTACACACACACTCTCATGTACAGTGTAAATGTATCACTTCCCTAACACGCCTCCTTACATTTATACTGTACACTTAATTTTATTTACATACTTGTCGAATTAACAAAATATTTGACATTTATCGCTTTCTTTACATTTCTCTTATTTTACATTCATCCATGACCTAAACCTTTCAAATTTCTCTCTACACAGTGCCTTCGTAAAAATATCCGCAGTGTTTTCTTCTGTACTTACTTTTATTATGTTTATCTTATTTTCCTTTACGTACTCGTGAACGTAGTGGTAATGAACTTCGATGTGTTTAGAATTTTTTGTAAAAGTTCCGTATTTTGCTATACTCATTACTCCAGAGTTATCCTCGTAGATTTTTACAGGGTTATCGTCTACATTTACATCGAAGATTTTCATTAGTTCTCTGATAGTCATTACTTCGCTCACCGCTTCCGATAGAGCTACATACTCTGCATACGTCGAGGCTTTTGTCACACACCTTTGTTTTTTAGACTTGCATCCAATTACATTTCCATACAATCTAATTACATACCCAGAAGTCGATTTCCTATCTATATGATCTCCTGCCCAATCAGCGTCCACATAACAATCTATCGTTTCGCACTTTTCATTTCTTTTATAATGTAGCCCTAAATCTCTAGTCCGGTACAAATATTTCAATATTCGCAAGGCATATTTAAAATGTGTCTCGTTACAACAATCTTGAAATCTACTCAGATAATTCACACTATAACTTATATCGGGTCTGGTATTTACACTAATATACAGCAATGCGCCAATTAAATTCTTGTATCCAATGTCCTCTCTATTTATCTCAGCTTTTTCAATTTTTAAGTTGGTCTCCATAGGTGTACAGTACAATTTGCTGTTATGTAATTTATATTTGTTTGCTAATGATTCTATGTATTTCTTTTGGCTTAATCTCATTTCATTTTTTAAATAATCATACTCTATATTTATTCCAAGATATTCTTTTACTTCACCTAAATCTTTCATTTCAAATTTATCAGTTAATAATTTTTTTTTACACTTTGTATCTTCCCTTTGTTTTTACTACAAATCAACAAATCGTCTACGTATATTAACAAATAAACAACATTTTCTCCCTCTCCATAAGTATATAGGCACAGCTCTATATTGTTCTTTTTAAAACCTAATCTCGTCACATACTTATCAAAACACTCATACCAGTCCCTCGGACTTTCCTTTAACCCATAAAGCGCTTTCGATAATTTACAAACTCTATTCGTTCCGTCCGCATATCCCTTTGGTTGATTTACATATACCTTCGAGGTTACTTCACCATTTAAAAAGGCAGTTTCTACATCCATTTGCTCAATTATTAATCCATTTTGACAACAATATGATAGCAATATCTTAAAGGTCTGATTACTCGCCACTGGAGAATATATGTCATCGGCTACGTTTCTTTGTTGAAATCCCCTTACCACTAATCTAGCCTTATACCTGTCCTCTGATTTTTTCGTGTAAACCCATTTTACATCTAATACTTCTTTGCCTTTTACCCTTTCTACCAATTTCCAAGTTTTATTCTTATAGAGACATTCTATTTCCTTATCCATAGCCTGTTTCCAAACTTCATTATTTTCGCAACAAATCGCCTCCTCAAATGTACGAGGGATATCTACTTTACAATAATTTGCATGAATCTCGCAAATATTTTCCTTTTCTGGATACCTTACTGGAGTTTTCTTAATACGTGTAGATCTCCTAGGAGTGTTTGAGCTTTCAATACTACTATTATTTTCATCTTTCCTACCTTCTAACTCTTCCTTATCCATACCAACCAATGAATAGTTATCTTCGCTATCATTTCTATCTGCCTCTAATGAATTTTCCTCAAAACCGATACATTTAGTGTCTGTCTCTATGACCTCTACATGTCTAGCTATTGTTATTTTCCCACCTAATAAGACTCTGTATCCTACTTCACTATATCCTAATAGAATTCCCATATCTGCCTTCTTGTCCCATTTGGAAACTCTTTTTTGTTCTGGCCTTCTTACAAAAACTTTACTACCATATAGATGTAGATTTTTAACATTTGGTTTTTTCCCGAAGAATATTTCAAAAGGTGTCTTTCTTTCTATAGTATTCGCTAATATTCGATTTTTCAAGTATGCCACTGTACAAACTATTTCCGGCCAGTACCTTTTATGTACTTTCGCTTCCGCTAACAAGCAACGCGCCATGTCCATCACTGTTCTATTATACCTTTCCGCTGTCCCGCTTAATTCATGTACGTATGTTGGGCAATTATTTATTCTTATACCTTTATCCCTAGCAAATTTATAAATTCGATTATTTAAATATTCTTTACCATTATCGCATCTTAATATTTTTAACCTCTTGCCCGTTAAATTTTCGGCTTCATTTACGAAATGTACGAAAGAATCAAAGACCTCATCTTTTGATTTTATACAATAGATCCTAGCTATTTTACTATAATCATCGATAAATGAAATGAAATATTTTTCTCCGTTGAATCCGGTGGTCTTAAAGGGACCACATACGTCCGTATGAATAATTTCCATTATTTCCCTAGCCTTAGTTCGATTATTTTTGAAAGGTAAGTTATGCATTTTGCTTTCTATACACACCCTACATTTCAAAAGTTCCTTTTCAAATTCATTAGGTATGCCAGTCACTAGCTGCTCTTTACCCAAAATCTCTAAATATTTAAAATTTACGTGTCCTAGCATCCTATGCCATCTTTCCTTTTTACTCATACCACTACGTTCGGCGCTGTTTACTAAGTGCTTCTTCCCTTTCAATATACTTTTTATTCTATATGTCCCATTTTCTTTGAACGCTACAGCTGTAAGTTTATTATCCTCATCTATTATTTTCGCAATATTTCCTTTGGAAATAACCGTATTCTTATTGTCTGTTAGTTTACCTAAACTAATCAAATTTGCGGACATTTCTTTCGCGTAAAATACTTTCCTCATATTTATTTTATTTTGTTTTCCGAATGCTTCAAAATAACTTATAACATTCCCAACTTTTGTCGCTTTTATCGGTCTATTATCGCCTAAATATATATTTACCGGTTCTTTTAGGTCGATAGATTTATCGAAATAATTTATATTATTAATTATGCGATCAGTACAACCGCTATCTAATAGCCACACTATTTCGTTCTTACTTATCTCATTCGTCTCACTGCTGTTTGCTGCGTGCGCCGTTGCTATCCATATGCCTGCTCTTGAGTTTCCATGCTCGCCCGTGCCGGTTGTTGATTTTTTTTTTTTTCTTTTTTTTTTTTTTTTATTTATTTGTTGAAATTACAATCAATTCTCGCGTTGAGAATTTTCAGTAATTTTTCTGGCGTGGCGCAGTGACATGGCTGATTATTTACAATAAGTTAATACTTATTATAGATAGGTATAATTTATAAGTATTATAAGTAAGTGCAAATGCTTAATTTGGATAATTAAAAGAATCTAACGTTTAGGTCTAGCGGGTAGTGCCTCTTCAGCCTGCGAATCTGGTCCGTCGTATCGAGTAGTCCAGTGATTAGGGGGTTTCGGTGTTTGTTGATTCTTTTGTTATATCTGTCGCTATATTTTGCTATTTCCTCTTTGACTGTGGGTATCTTGAGGTCGCGGTGTATTGTTTCATTGGTTATATACCAAGGTGCGTCAATTAGGGATCTTAGCGTTTTCGATTGAAAGCGTTGGAGTATTTCAATGTTGGAGTTACTTGCTGTTCCCCATAGTTGGATTCCGTAGGTCCAGACAGGTTTTATTACGGTCTTGTAGAGGGTAATTTTATTCTCTATGTTTAGTTTGGAGCGTCGGCCCGTGAGCCAATAGAGTTTTTTTAGTTTGTCCTTTAGTTGCTTCGTTTTATCTGAGATGTGTGTCTTCCACGTTAGTCTCCTGTCCAGGGTCATGCCCAGGTATCGGACTGTGTCCCTGCTAGGGATTGTTGCATTGTTGATGGTGACCTGGGGGCAGGTTTGTTTTCGGAGCGTGAAGGTTACATGTGAGGATTTCTTTTCGTTGACTTTGAAGCCCCATTTGTGAAACCACTTTTCCATGGAGTCGAGACTTCGCTGGAGAGTGGATGAGGCTATTACCGGGTCTGCGTGGGTAGCTAATAGCGCTGTGTCGTCTGCAAATGTCGCTATTGTTATATCGTTTGATATAGGTAGGTCGGCAGTGTAGATGGAGTACAGTAGGGGTCCGAGGACACTACCTTGGGGTATGCCGGCTTCTATTGGGAATGTTGCGGAAGTGGCGTCTAGGCATTTAACCATGAATTGTCTATTGGTTAGGTAAGATTTTAGGATGGAGTAGTAGGGGTGAGGTAGGATCTTTTTAATCTTGTATAGTAGCCCTTCATGTCATACTTTGTCGAATGCTTGTTGGATGTCTAGGAAAACCGCTGAGCAATATTTTTTCTTTTCAAGTGTTTGGCTGATCGTATGAGTTAAGCGGTGGATTTGCTCTACTGTAGAATGATGTTTTCGGAAGCCGAATTGGTGATCTGGGAGTGTTTTCAAGTTCTCTAGGATTGGAAGGAGTCGGTTCGTGAGCATCTTCTCGAATAGTTTGGACAGGGTAGGTAAAAGACTGATTGGGCGATAGGAGCTGGTTTCATATATCGGTTTACCGGGTTTAGGGATGAGGGTAATCAATGAGATTTTCCAGGCCTTAGGATAGTGTTCCAGGCGAAGGATAGCATTAAAAATCGATGTGATGAGTGCTATCCCTTTTATGGGAAGTTCCTTGATTGCTTTATTGCCTATTAGGTCGTGTCCTGCTGCTTTCTTGGGGTTTAGGCGACTGATTGTTTCTATAGTCTCTGCAGAGGAGAAGGGTTCGATAGGAGGGGACATTTGGAAGGGGGTGCGCAGGTATTCCGTAACGTCCGCGGCGGCTTTGGGGGAATGGGGTTTGAATACTTTTGACAAGTGTTTAGCAAACAGGTCGGCTTTTTCTATAGGGCTTCGCTCCCATCCACCTTGCGGACGGTGGATAGGTGGGATTATTTGTGGGGGGCGTGTGAGTTTCCTGGAGGCCTTCCATAGTGAGTAGTTGGAGTCGGCTGTGGGGGATAAGCTGGCGAGGTATTTATGGAAACAGTCGTTTTTATAGTTTTTTAAGGTTCTGGATAGCTTTCTAGTTGCGTTGTTTAGTTTGCGTTTGTCATCCGGTGTTCTATGGATCTGCCATACTCTTCATAGTCTACGTTTTTCTGCTATTTTTTTTAGTATGTATTGAGGATATTCCTGTTTGCTCTTAGATGGCTTTGTCGGTGTGGAGAGGCGGATTGCGTTTATTATGCTCGTGTTTAAGTATTCCGTGGCTGCTTCGATTTCTTCCTTTGTTTTTAGTGGGGTGAAGGCTGAGGTTGAGTTTGTAAAGACTTCTCTGAAGAGCTGCCAGTTGGTGTGTTGGTTGGGAATGGAGCCATTAGGTGTATTCTCGATGATTGTTGAACTGACTGTTGCTATCACGGGAGAATGATCAGAGGAGAGATCAGCCGAGGAGTTGATCTGGACGTGTCTTGATGAGATATTTTTAGTTACGAAGAAGTCGAGAAGGTCGGGTATTTTGTTGGTGTCAGTGGGCCAGTATGTGGGTTCGTATGTGGTGAGGTAGTTGAGGTTGTTGTTTATTATGCTGTTTAAGAGGTTTTTGCCTCTTGCTGTAACCAGTCTGCTGCCCCATTGGATGTGCTTGGCGTTATAGTCTCCTCCAACTATGAATCTATTGCCCAGGGTGTCCAGGAAGTCTGAGAGGGCAGTATACTGCTGAGGTGGTGATTGTGCCATGACAGTCTTCTATTGCTACGTTTGTTGCTTGGAGGTAGTCTTTCTGGAATGATGGAAGTTCGTAGTGCTTAATACTTGCTTTAATTATTATTCCGGTGCCACCGTGGGCCTTTCCGCTGGGGTGTTGGGTATGGTAGAATTTGTAACCATTTATTTTCAGGTAGCTCTTGTCGGTGAAGTGGGTTTCCGATACGAGCATTACGTCGATTTGCTGGTGTTTTAAGAAGAGTTCTAGTTCAAGTTTGTGTTGCGCTAGACCGTTGGCGTTCCAGAGTGCTATGCGCCTTGGTTTTATTTTGAGTCGGGGCGTGCTAATTTTTCCACGATGAGTGTTAGTCGCGATAGCAAGTGATTTATTTGCTCTGATTGTTTCTCTATTAGCTTTTCAAGCCTTGAGGAGTTGTCTGTGTTAGGTGGGTTGGGGACACTGTTTTGGGGAAGATTCCTTTGGCTGTTCGGGTTATTTTGGATGCCTTGTACTGCTTGGGCATAGGAGGTTGAGGTGGAGATGAATTTGGTAGGACTGGGTGTTTGGTTGGTTGAGGGGGTTGGGGTAGTCGTGAATTTCGGCGGGCTGGGTGTTTGGTTGGATACCTCTTTTGCTCTGAGCTTAGGGTACCTGTTCGTGTATAGTGTTTTATATGCTGAGCAGCCTTTGTAGTTGGCAGGATGGTCCCCTTGGCAGTGGATGCATTTCGCTGGGGTTTCCGGTGATTTGGCGCACTGGTCAGTGGAGTGAGTGCCTGCGCATTTAACGCAGCGGAAAGTATAGTTGCAGTATTTCTGCGTATGACCGTACCTTTGGCACCTTTTGCATTGCACTATTTCTTTTTTCACAAGCGGTGGTTCGATCTTTACTATCGCGTTCATTAGGCGACTGATGTTGTAGATTTCTTTATTGTTCGGCTTTTGTTTAATGTCTAGGAAGAATAAGGATAACGGGTCTTTCGAGACTCTATGCCTTATATTACTTACGTTGATGACTTCGTGGCCGAGTTTTGAGAGTTCGTATTTGAGTTCGTCTATGTCTGCTGAGTGGTGTATGTTTCGTAGGACCACCCGGAAAGGCCTTTCCTGTTTGAGTTGGTAGGTGTGGAAGTTGGCGTTCAGGGTCCTGAGTGTCTTGGTGAGTTTTCTGTAAGCTTCTGGGTTCGTCGGCAGTATTTTTACTTTATTGTTGCTTATCTTAAGGTTATATTCCTTCTTGCTGATATCTCTCTCTAGGGACTTGATCATTGTCTGTATGTCAATGACGTCGTCCTCAAATATTGGTGGGGGAGGGGGGATTCTCTGTGAGTGTTGGTTTGGTGGCAGTTCTACGATTTCCATGGCGTCGTTTGAGGATTCCAATACGGCGAATCTGTTGTGTGTGTTTATTTGCGTTGCTGTTTCTATTTTCCTTTTCTTTGTAGTATTAGCGTCGTTAGTGCGGAGAGTTCTGCTACACTTCTGCCACGGGGGGGGGGTAGCACGGGGTAGCTGCGAGTCTGCTCCGGAGAGCCTGGTCGCGGTTGCTGGGCCATCATCGAGCTAGTTAATTCGGAATGAACAACTAGTCGTGAGGCTGTGAGGCTAGTATTCGGGTTGGGGTTATGTGCGTAGGATTTTCTTCTCCCTAAAGGGTAGGGGATACTTGGCTGTGTTTTCTTTCGACGGTTGGACGACACGTGTTGTTTTCGGACTACGCTGGGCACTAAAGACACGTCTGCACGCTTCGGCACTCCACAGCGAACTGTTTCATTACTTGTGAAAATTTAGGAATGAAGTTTCGGAAGTAAGAGGCCAAACCTATGAATTGCCTAAGTTGTGTGACGGTCGACGGTGCAGGTAAAGAACTCAAGGCTTATATTTTACCCGGGTTTGGACGGACTTCTCCATTACGAATTACATATCCCAAATAGAGTACCGATGTCTTTAAAAAGGAACATTTTGAAAAGTTAAAGGAGAATCCGGCTTTCACGAGGGTATCTAATACGGTGTTCAACCTTTCTAGGGCTTGATCTACTGAGTCGGCAATAATTAGGACGTCGTCCAAGTAAAAAACAACGAACGAATACGCGAGGTCGCCTAAGGCGTTGAGAATGGCCCTCTGAAAAACGGATGGTGCATTTTTCAATCCGAACGTCATAGTTACGTACTCGTATTGCCCGTCGGGTGTAACGAACGCCGTATATTCCGTCGAATTGGGATGAATGGGGATTTGGTGAAACCCGCTGGCCATGTCTAGGCTAATGAAGTATCTCGCCTTCTGCAATCTCGCGATTTGATCCGCGATAAGGGGTAGGGGATACCGGTTCGCGACCGTATTTTTATGCAATGCTCGAAAGTCTACACACAGTCTATCCGAGACGTCCTTTTTCTTCACGAGTAGTATAGGGCTCGCGAACGGTGAGTTACTAGGCCTTACAATCTTTGCTCTGATTAACTCGTCTATTCTCTCACGCACTATCCTCCGCTCTTCTTCGCTAAGTCTGTAAGGACTTCTTTGCACGGTGACATTAGGATCGATTAGCCGTATTTCTAACTGGCCCGTGCTTACGCGGGTACGTGGGAAGCCTGTAATAAAAGAATCTTTAAATTTTTTGAGAGTAGAAATTAACCGACTTTTATCGTTACCGATCACATCAGTATCGGCCGCGTTAATATCGATCTCGTCTTCGGGGGTTTTACTACAGGTGTTGACCACCTTTGTTCTGCAAATATCGACGCTATTTCGTGTAATGTATACGTCGAAACCCTGGCTTAAAATCTCGCGACCAACCATGATATCGTAATTCAGATATTACGGCAAGAACATGAAAGGTTATCTCCAATGTAAGACCGTTTATGCATACCGTGGACAAGATCTGGGACGTACTCTTAACACGGGTGTTTCCTATTCCTCGCATTATTACTACCTCAGTCGTCCTCTTACCGGAGAATTTCGAGGCAGCAGACTCTTTAATTAATGAGCACTCGGCTCCGGAATCGAAGTAAAATGGGAACGACTCACCCAGATGACTTAGTGTACCAGCTGGGGATTCCGCCGCACAGTAGTTGACTACACGTTCATTCTTGGTACTGGCTTTTTTGTTCCGTCGTAGCGGGCAGTCAGGTGCGATTTGGCCCTCCGCCTGACACTTGAAGCAAACCACCTGAGGCGATGCGTCCGGTCGCCTTCCTCCCTGGCGTTGTGTACTCCTCTGCTGTTGGTCACGCATCCCCGTCCTACACTCCGCGAGTTTATGCCCTGGTTTACCACAGTGAAGGCATCTCGGGAAGCGGGTCGACAAGTGGCGCCGTTTTGCCTCAGGTTCCGCCGATGGATTATTTGGCGAAGGTACTGGCCTCTTCTTCGCGTGAGAGAAGACTCGCATTTCCCTCTGGAATTGATCTAGGGTCCGAATATCGTCCCCGAGTGCTATTCTTTCCAAACGCTGGTCATACCAGATCAGTCGCAGAAAGACAACGGCGTTGATCATCTCGACATTGGATAGATTTCCCCATTTCGCCGACAGAAGGGAGTGGAGGCGATTTCCGAAAGTCCCCGCGGTTTCGTCCTCCAGTGGTGATTCGTTGAGCATCCTAATAGCGAGCACACTCCATAGCGAGCAAGAAAAAGTTCCCTAAACTTTGTCCAAGTAAGACCGTTGACCGGGACATGCGTAAGCCACTCTGCCGCGGTACCCTCTAAAGCACGACTTATAGCAATATATAACTCGTAGTCTCGTAGGGACACTTTGTCCATAACCGCACTAGCAGCCGCGCACCACGAAGCTGGACTGGTGCCCGCGTTCCCGGGGTTGAAACGTGGTAGCGCTATACTCGTCGTCTCCGTACTCGGCCTTTGCGTCAGTGTCCGAATTAGCTCTTCCATGGCGTCGATCCGCCCTTGCATCTCATGAAGCCGTCCTGATCCCACTTCTGATGTCGGAATGGCGTTGAGGATAGGGTTGTCGGTGTTTGAGGAGTCTTCATTGAAAGTAGCCATCGTTGCGGTGTAACGAAGATACGATTTATTGACACAGGTATGGATAACACAGGTTTGACAATCTACGCGGCGGTGAGACGTCCGCGACACTAGTGACAGTGGTCTCAGGTTCAATAACGAATCCGCGGCCAACGGGATGACAGATGGGCGTTCTCGCTGAATCTAAGTCTGACTCGTAAAAATAATTGCTGAGCGTAAAGACGTTACTCTTTAGTCGACAGGAGCGCGAAAAAGAATGCCTGTCCCGTCCCGATGATGCCACAGAGGAAAACTATAATGGGGTGTGTCTAAGGACACGAGATCATCGGATTCGTCGAGAAAAGCCGTCGTTTAGGAAGTAAGGGAAATTGACGTTGCTGCTAATTGGTCAATCTCCATATCGGTGGTTAGAAAAAGATGCTAGCCGCCTTCGAGGGAAAGTTGCTAGTGGGAGACGCCGCTCGTTGAAAAATAGGTCTCCCCTATTTTCCCGTAGTTGGGACAAAGACTGTTTGTCTGTTTGAAGGACTTTAGTTGACTAAATCTTAAGATTTATAACGGGCCCTCGAGCTAGCTGAACATGTACTGCGGAGACGCATCGACATCTGGCAATCATCTTACTCGAAGAATAGGGTCTGCGTGTGGCGAGCTACGGGACAGAGACCGTTGGAATGTTTACTGTCGAGTGTTACAATTATTTCCTTTTTGAGGAGAGCTATAGAATTATTCCATGCCTTTGTTAGACAAAGCGTTCATCCCTTGACCGCGGCTACGTTGGATGACAGACTGTCGCCTCGAGCCAAAGCTCACCGTCACTAATCTCGAACAATTACAATCGGATTGAATAACTACAATAGTTTAGTTACATTTATAGTAGACTTTAGATTGCAATGTTGCGGAGCTATCCGAAGGTTCCGGTGTCCTTTCATCTCCGACATATATTTTCTACCTTACAATTTATCCACGAGTTTCTCTGTTTACACATCAAATAACCTGGACACGATTAATCGCTGTTAGAGCCAGCATAGCCCTTGCTGTGTCCAATCGTGTGACAGGAGCGAATGATTCCCCGTAATTTATTCCGATTTCTAGTTACGTCCTACTGCGAGTAATCGTGCTTTGTACTTTATATTTCCTTCCTGCGAATGTTTCTGACTGTACACCCATTTGCTTTCTATCGTTTCTATCTCTTTTTCGTGCTGCACTAATCTGCATATCGTGCGCTCTCATCGTGTTGAGACACGATCTCTGATTCTATCGCTGCCACATTGTTGTTTGGTAGTAATAACATTCGTTTACTCCTTTCGCTTTTCTAATCTTTCGAAACGTCTTCTTCTCGAAAGCTCATTTCTCTTGCCATTAGCAATGTGTCATGCCTTTCTCGTGTAACTTTATTCAGCCATCCTAGTTTGTGTCCGCGTTTTATGTTTTCTTGAAACTCTTCTGCTTCTGGTTAGTACTCTCTGCTCCCTGTATTACCTTCGTTAATTTGTCTTTCCATATTGTTGAGGTTTTATCTCGGAATAGAGAGAGCAAACGTGTGGATGAATGTATTGGGTTGGCAACCCGATATTATAGAATTTCTTTATTCGGAAATGTTAGAAATTAGGATTTCCAATGGTTTCTAATCTATGCAACAATTTATTGGTAGATGGATTTATTACAATGGATTAAGCAGAAAATCGATGATTATTTATTTATTATAATGTAGTATTGTAAATAATTATGATTAGTTTATTAATGATAAATGAATTAAGCAGATGTTAATGAAAGAGAAAACAATGGTTATTAAACATGAACTAATTGCAACAAACGTATAATAATTAAAACAACTAGATGTTTGATTAATTTAAAGATGTCTAATACAAAAATTGAAATATAATATAACGTAATAGTGAAATAATTAAGAAATGTGATAAATACAGGCATGTATGTCTGAGTAATATTTTGTATGTAAACTAATTTTTAAGAAATGAACAGGCGCTATATTTTAATTTTTCAGTTTCGACAAAAAAGAATATTCTTTTAACAAATTTTATAGAAATTCAAATTCTATTCTATTCAATTCTGTTAACTTTCGAAATCATTTTAAAAACAATTACAAATGACATATGAGTTATATGAATGAAAGTAGTTACATCAGAATCATTATCCACGCTAAATCCTTATTTATTTATGATCAATTCAAATTTTTCTCATGGAAAAGAAATGACACGTGAAAGTATTTAATGCAAAGAGGTTAATTAAGAATTTTCATGGTATTGACCATTCATTTGAGTACACGTTCGAACGTTCTTTGTGATAGGCTCTTCTTATCATTTTATTTACATCATTCTTAACAATATGAGTAAAACTAACGTAGAAAAAATTAGTTATTGGTATACTACTTGTAGCAGACTGCAGTAAAGTACATAGAATAATTCAATACAAAGTAAAGAATTATATATATTTACTAAAAGTTTCGCGTATTTTTATAAATTACAGTCCTGAACTATAGATAATTATCTGTAAATTCAAATTCCAGCCTAAAATAACATTTTTTTTCCAAACTGTCTCTTCTCCAAATCTTATTCGTAACACCATGTTACTTACAATAATTTTCCTAACTTATTCAAGCTATTGTCACGTAAAATAACAAAAAAATAAAAAAAGAAATTTAAGATGAAAAATAAAAAAAGGAAACTTTAGTTTTTTCTGACACCTGGTTTACAATTTACTTCCGAGCTCTAGGCGTGACTTTTCAAGATTGACTCTTACGATTCGATTTCCGATCGGATTCGGTTATGTTTCTTTTGTTACCACTCTATTGTCACGTAATTTTTGGGGTTAGTTGATGAAAATAAAAAGTAGCCGAGTCGTAACATAACTATCGTCTTTATTTCACGGCACAGGTTTACATAGATTGGAGAGATGTTCACTGTTCGATAGTTTTATCTATTTCTCCCCAGGTGCTTCCGTCTCATTACGGAGGAAAGCTCGGCGTGGGTGCGCCCCTTTTAATTAACAACGCGGATTCGCTGTTCGCACCTTCCGTTAGGAAATGTGAGGGTAACGATCCACGATGCTAATTGGTTATAAGTCATGAAGATAGGAGGAGAAAGCCTTCTTCCAGCGCGGCTAGTAGGTAACATTGTTTATGGGAAAAACCAGCTTTTTCGTTAGTCGAGTATTGGGTTTTTCCCATTAAGTAACTACCTGCTTTCCCGTAATTAGTAAGGACGTATAACAACCTAAGGGCTGTTTCAAGGACCATCCATAAACAGATAGCAGAAATAATAAACTTAAAAAGTTTAGGCTTATGGTGGGTCCTTGGGGTAATTGAGGGTATGGACTGAAGACCTGCATACATTCTGCCTCTAATATGAAGCGACGTTACACTATATCCCCACTATCCTAGAGTTTGTTAGGCGTCCGCGACTGTTGCCATGCACCCCCTCCTCTCAAACATTCCACGGAAGCACTGTTGGGATATTAATGGTTCATTGGGCACTCCACTTCGGCGATATACATTGTTGCCGAGTGCCAACACATCTTTATCTCCGGTCTTGAACTGAGCTGGTCGTGACACTGTCGTAACGTCGACAAATATCTCCAACCGACTCAAGAAACCCGAACCGCCTGGCACACGACACCAACTCCCAAAACAAAGAAATATGAATTCGGTACGCAGGTATAAGATAAACGAACATCTAGAAGGGCTGGGTTTTGATCGAAGCTTCAGTCTTTCGGTAAAAAGTTTCTTTTTATAAATTGGTTCGTTAATTATTTTGTTTTATTTTATTTATATTATCATATATTACTTTATTTCCTTTTATTTTATTTTGTTCTTTTTATTTCATTTATTTATTTTATTTCATCAACATAATTTTCGTATGCCCTAAGAAAGCATAAATTAATCAATGCAAATATTGTAATTATATATAAGAAATTATAATCTGTGAGTACTCTAATTTTAAAGCTATTGGATTGGATCATTATAACTAATATTTTATTGATCTCCGGCATTTCAGTCAATATCACACCACTATGTTATTATTATTATAGTATTATGTTATTATATAGTTATTATTATATTAAAACTGTTTTGTGAATAACCGCTAAAAAAGGTACACATTATACAGTTGTTTATCGAAATCATTACAAAGTCACGTAGTATCTAAACACCCGACGCAACACTTAAAACTCGTTTGTCGGAAGGTAGCGGCATTGCTGTCAGGGATATTAACATAATCGTCTGTGCTATGTGTATCAACACAAGCGTCGGACGCGTGTATCGGCTGGTGTAGCTATGTAGTGGTGCAGGCAGGCGATCAATTTTACCCAATAATTCCGATTTAAGACTCAGACTGCGGATTTCAGACGCAACCGCGTAAGGCGCGGCTATACAGCTAAGGAAATTCCATCTTTAGACAATAGGACCCTGTCTAACACTCTTTCCAGGAAAAGCGTGCTCAGATTGCAAAATACCTCACAACAAAAAAAGATCAGGAAAGTCAGTTAGATATAAAGGGGCATTCCAAGCGTTAGGTGAAATTATTTTCAATCAAAAATGAATTTTTGATCAATATCCAAGTGTGTTACGTTGTATATCAATTGTATAAATAACAAAAAAGGATTAATATATCCTTTCAAACTTTGCACGCTGCACAAAAATACAGAACACATTTACTCGAAATATATTCTAATAGAGTTTTATTCGCTCGAAAAGAAACAAAAGATTTTGTCAACATTTCTTAAACATGATCGAAATTGATTGCAATATACTTGCGTCTGTAGTTTGCTACTGGAACAGACGATTGTCAGAGATGTACTTACATACGTTTAAGGCGGATCGTATTGTTGTGCCTTGGAGTGACAACGTTGTTTTGCTTTATTAGGTCTAAAGGTAAACAAATGCCGAACAAAACATTATCGCCGTTCTTTCTAATCGTCATCCGTATTTACATTTGAACTTTTTATAATGCCATCGGTCGGTACGAATAGACGAGTGTCCTTTCTAGGACGATCATTATAACGAATCATTATAACAGGTCATACAGTGGAATAGCAAGCGTAGAGTTGAACGGTAGCATTGAGCGAGCGACGATTACAACCGGCATACACTATCTCTCTCTGTACTTGTATTTAAAGTGATTTGAATATACAGTGACTATTACAATTTTATCACGTAGAATAAACCACCTCAGCTCGTAATTTTTGGAATAAGATACGAGATGTTCCACATAATTCATATGTCGGGTTAACATTAGAATTTAGGGCCAGTAACAATTCTTCGTTTGGATTAGCCTTCGTTTTACGATTTACACGTTTATATGTATTATATTTACACGTATATACAAGACTTTTACAAAGTATAATGAATATTGAGTTTAACGAATAACAAGATTAACGAGTAATAAGTTTAACGAATAATAAGATTAACAAATAATATGTTTTACGAATAATAAGTTTAACGAATAATGAGTTTAATGAGCGCTATTAACAATGTTCTTGGGTTCAAACGAATCCACGGTCAACGGGATAACTCTTTACTATGCGTAGAATAATTTTAGCTATAAAATACGATTGTTGAGACGCTCGGTATAAACTGCTCGATGTGTCACTCTCCAAGGCGATCGCACGAATAGTAAATTGATTGCATTGCATTTGTTTGTTATATACTCGTTGGAAGCATCGAGAAAGTTCCAATCGCCGTTGCTAAGCAGTTTCTGCCTGGAGTTTGATTATTAATACAACGTGTGTCCCATTATATCGACCGTATCGCCGTATGCCGCCACAACCACATTTCTAGGGAGAACCATACAAACACTCCACACCTCCGTCAGGCAAAACGTCCATCCCGTGACCGTGGCTACGTTCGGCGACCAGTTGTCACCTCGAATCCAACCTCGCTATCACAAATCTCGAACAATTACAATCAGATTGAATGACGACAATTGCTTAATTACAGCTATGATAAAATCTAGATTACAGTGTTGCGGAATTATCCAAAATTCCAAAGGCTCCGGTGTTCTTTCATCTCCGACATATATATACAATATGTAATGATTTACGTGCAGTATTATACCGAGTGTCACAGCAAACGTTATTTTGTGCTTCAAAATATATTCTACGTTTAACAAAGAGTTACTCCGTTGACCGTGGATTCCTTATTGAACATAAGAATTTTCATGATTTTGAGATGTGTTGTCAAGGTCATCATTCTGGACAACTTTTTTTTATACATGTTATCGCTACATGGCTTTAGTTTCCAAGATATTCGCAAAAAGCTTTAACCCTTTCGCTTCCGGTGCCGCTTATAGACGGCGACCACGCGACTGTCACGTAAGATCGATATTTAGGTTGTAAGAGAAAAGAAAGCTGAGTCGTAACTCAACTATTAATTTTCTTTTATCGAACTTTATTATAACTTTGGCACTAAACCGGAGAAAAGAGGTTGTACGAGAACAGCGACTAGAACAAGAACAAGAACTGCCCGAGCTGGATGAAGTCTCGGCTTATATACACCCTGGCTTGGGGATGTTGAGGGGTTCGGTGTGGGTTCCAAAGGAGTCCGAAAGTCGGGGGTCGAGCCTTATCTTCGATGAGGACTAAGGTGCGTCGCAGTTTTGGCGTCCGACAGTCGGGAGTCGATATGTTTTCTCTGATGGGGACGAAAATGCGTCGCAGCCCTTTGGTGTTCGAAAGTCTGGGGTCGAGATCTTATCTCTGATTGGATTGGAAAGTAATTGATATCACACGACGATCGGCACCCCATATATCAATCATACACCAGTTACACCAGTGCCATCTGTAGTCAATAATATATTTTTTCGTTACCGGCAGAACATTTTCTGTTTATTTTATCGATATATTGGATTAATCGCTTCTTAAAAGTTAAAATTAAGTTGAAGTTAAAGTTTCTTACTTTTCATAATTAGTTATATTAAACATCTTATCATATTAAACATGTAAATTATACTTACCATATTGGAGCAAAGATTGTTTTATTATTGTTTTATTCAGCACAGTTGTTATTTAAGACTTAGGAAAACATTTATACAGCAATCACGCCACTGTGCGCATGTGTGGCGCGCGCCTCCGTACAGGGAGAGCACTTAGGCGGACTGGACTGCCGAAGCGAAAGTGTTAATGCAATTTATGTTACGATTACATTTCATTTTAGAGTAGACGGTAGACATTTTTAATATTATGTAAATAGAAAAGGAAAATTAATTAGTTAAACAAAATGTGTTATATTTCACATAAAGTATAAAGTTCAAACCTAATTGTCTTGGAAAATAAAGCCTCAAACGAAAAAATATTATCTTATATTGTCTATTCCTTTTTCCATGTCAGTGCAAGTACAAATTGCATTACCTACACATAGCTCTTGATTTTTATCATTATGCTCTCTCCTGCAAAATATTCAGTGACACTTACAAAATCTTTACAATCAACATCATCTAATTACATCCGTTTACCAATTGCACTATTAATTACACGATATTCTGTGCGATAAATTTATACTAGGTATCCTTCAGAAATTCACCACAATTTTCTTCAAATCTACATATTTAGAAACTATTTTTCAGAAATTCAACATGATTTTCTACAGATCTGTATTATGATTAAATTTTATTATCCAGTGCTCTAAAATGTTCCGTAAATGCTTCAAAACGATCAGTAAATATTATAAACTCAACTTACAACCATTATTACCTAATTTCTGTAATCTCACGAATATCCATAGCAGTTACTACCGACATTGCTTTTTGCGAAACAGTTGGGAAAGTACCCACAATTAGAAACTAACAGACGTATCCTTGGGACAATTTCCGATTTTCTTATCTTTTTAACTCCATCCATTTCCATAGTAATCTCAGTGGTTTCCGATTTTTCTTCCACTCTAACTGCAACCCTTTTGCTTCCTTACATTGGTTGTGACTAACGCGATTCGAGGTGCGTTGAAAGGGCTCCAGGTATTTCCACACGTCAACGCCGTTAGCCGCGCTGGAAACACTCGTTCCCGGCCGATCACGAAAGTTAAGCAGCAGCGGTCACGGAGCGGTCTAGGATGGGTGACCGCTCCGTGAGGCGTTGACGAAAGAAGGAAGGAGGCGCACCGAAGCCATTTTTCCGGGACCATCCAAGGAGCACGAGGCAGGCAGAAGCCCCCGGGACACAGGACTACCCTGGGAAAACACCGATGGATCTGATATTTCTTATAGTCGGGTGGCGGCTGGCCGGTGCCCGCGACACTAGCCAGTTCGCCGATCCGGTGCGGAAATTTCGGAGAAGTTGGTGGCCCCCACGGAGTCCTGTGAGCATCCCGACAGATCTGATATTCTCTCATAGACGGATGGCAGCTGGCGGTGTCCGCGGCACCTGCCAGTGCGCCGATCCGGTGCGGAGAATTTTCGGAGAAGTTAGTGGGCCCCACGCCTGCCAGGACCACGTCGAACCAGGAAGAGGCGTCAGGGGACGGGGTCCCAGGATGACGCAGCAGGAGCGAGGCGCTGGGGGGCGTGGTTCCCCCCCAGCGGTCCAAGAAGAGCAGGACGCCTCCCTTCGACAAAGAAGGAGAGATAGACGCCCGGGGGCAACCGGAGTAATTCGGGAGAGATCCCGGGTGCATCTCGACTCAGGCGTCAGGACAGGCCACCGTGGAGGTTTTAGCCGGTAAGAATCCGGCACTACCCAGCGCCCTCTCCCCGGAGGGGCGCGGGGTGCCTATGAAGGTTTCCTCCACGAAAAAAAAAAAAAAAAAAAAAAGGTATTTCCACACAGCGTATTCTTGGATTCTCTCTATGGAAGAAAGAGAAACGAACTTTAAGACCAAATTCCGTTTACTGCGCTTCTTACAATTAATTAAAATGTTCTGTATAGTATTTTTTCATTTTTTAAAAATATGTTGAAATCAGGGACTATGACAGTTGTAACCCAAATTTACAAAGTTATAGTTTAAACATTAGTATCTTACAATTATTTTAAATTGTTTTGATCAGAAATAATCATTACAATTACTCAAATTTCTTTGGTTAGAAATTCCGTCACCGATAATGATTATCAATAACTAAAAATAGTTCATTACAGTAATGGTTATCGATAACCAAAAACAATATTTATCGTTGATAATAGTTATCGGTAACCGTAGAAATGTTCATTTATAATGATTATTTGTAATCAGAACTCTCGAAAATTAATATTTTTTAATCACTTAATTTTTTCAAAACATCTTTTATAATTTAGTAGATTTTTTTTATTGCCAAGGGGAGTTAACTTTTTTTTAAATAACTTCTCTCGTAAGAATTTTGCGAATAATTGTTATTTTTGACCACTGGTTGAAATATTCAAAGTTCTTCATATTTTTTGCCTTTTAAACAAAGTCAGAAAATCCTATGTAGCTTATAGGGATCTAGAAACAGCCTGATTTATTTATTCTAATTGTTTTTAGGTGTCTTTACCAGTTTATAATGTTCCATTACAAAGTATCGTAACTTAGATAGCCCTACCTTTAAATATAAATAGGACATTTTATTGTAAAATCACGTATATATGTTGTTACGAAACTATCAATTTCTTAACAAATTTTTCTAGCTTTCACTTCTATTCTTTGTTTTCTCCTTACTACGTTTGTGTTTACGTATAAGTTGTACGTATAGTTAAAAATATTAATTAAATATGTGTTGAGAATTTTGGATCCTAATAACCGAAATAATGATATAGGAACAATAAATTCACACTTGGAATTAATATTAGAATAGTTATATATTTATTTGATAAACGATTCCAATGATATTAATCGATACACACTTGCGCGCTTCTCAGCACTTTCTTCCATACCAGACTGTTAACTCAACAGTTTACATTCCTTTGTTTTCGAGACACCGCGTTCATACATGCTTGCACACACTGATATTCACATACAAGTATCTCTACCACGCAACTAACCTAGTCTAGCACATAAAATTATACATATCTCAATAACATGATTTCAAGTCGTTTCTTGATAAAAATTCCCTATCTCGCTCCTTTTATAAAATTAAAACGTTCTATCTGAAACATTTAATTAATTAATACATTATTATCTATTTATTTGTTATTTATTTTTCATTATCTATTACTATTATCTATGTATTATCTACCTGTACGCTTAGTTATAATTGTAGGTATAGGCTGTTACGAAAAGCTGACTTAATTAAATCGAATAAAGAACAGCAAGAATCACAGGAAGAAAATGTAAAACCTCAGTTTTTTCAGTTTCGAAGTAACCAGATAAAATACTAAGTAACGATAGAAAAGGCAGTGTAAGTATCAGATGGTAGCGTCTGATGTATGGCTCACACCCATTTGCATAACTGAAACATGCTTCTGTTTTCCAATAAGGGTCATTGCACATCAAATCGATCATTTTTTGACTTCAAAGTTAGGAATTCTTTTCAGTGGCATATCATATAATTTACGTGAATTGCTCATTTCATGAAAATGGAATTTAGAAACTATTTTTGTAATCGAGTTGCTCCTTTGAAGGTTTAATGTGTAAGATTTAACATATCTAAATGACATTTCGTTCGCAATAAAGAATCAATACTTTCTGATGTTGGAATTTATAAACACATGTCTGTCTTTTAATTCTAAAAATTTTATTTCCAACTGATTTTTAAAAATTATCAAATATTGAATCCGCCTTAAACGTATGTAAGTACGTGTCTGACAATCGTCTGTTCCAGTAGCAAACTGCAGGCGCAAGTATATTGCAATCAAAATCTTTTGTGTCTTTTCAAACGAATGAAACTCTATTAGAATATATTGCGAATAAATGTGTTCTGTATTTTTGTGCAGCATGCAAAGTTTAAAAGGATATATTAATCCTTTCTTGTTATTTATACAATTGATATACAACGTAACACGTTTGGATATTGATCAAAAATTCATTTTTGATTGAAAATAATCTCACCTAACCATTTACATATGTGTTAAACGTGTCTCCTTTCGTACTACAAAAAATTTTTTTTTTTTTTACGTGGAGGAAATCTTCATAGACACCTCTTACCACCCCTGTGTAGACGGGTAGAAGAGGTAGTGCCGGATTCTTACCGGCTAAAACCTCCATGGGCGGGGACGGTAAACCAGTGCGTGAATGTTCCTCCTCGGGCCCCTGGTGCTTATCACCAAGCACCTTTGCCAAGCGCACTCACAGAAAGTACACCCGCAACAAACGCAAGGGAGGGGCAGGCCACTTGCCTGTAGTAAAGAGTAACTTCCATTTCTCCGTTTCTTTCTAAGTAGCATCCAATGCCGAGGATTCGAACTCGCAACGCGTCGTCTTCAGCTATGGGCCTTAACGAGCGTAGCTGGTTGTCCCGCCGAGCTTCTAGCTGATTGGAAAGTATTTGATTCTTAATGTGGCAATGTATATCATAGGAAGTATTCTAATTAGCCTCATGAAGGAGATGCACATTTTTCATAGTTCTCTCAAAATACAAGGGGTAAAGTTAAATAATTCCCTCAATTAAATTTGAAATAATTTAAAATAATCCCTCATTATTATTAAATCCATTATGAAGCTCTTAACAATATATTTTTGCTGCTATTATAATTCTTGTAGTAAGAGATGGCCGTTCTAAAAGAATTCCTGCCTCTACTAATGCGCTTATTTTCAAGATGCCTAGCCTTGCGTTTTCCATCGCATTGACAGAGATTTTATAACATATGGGATTAGCATAAGTTATAAATAGGTCTAATTAACAATTTGTAACAGAAGATTTTAACCTCAAGATGTAGGTCCGATGCAAATGATCGAATTTGCAACAAATGACCGCATCGGCAATGGGTTGGAAGAACAAGAAAATACATATGTCGGAGATGAAAGGAAAGCCGAAGCCCTTCCTTGGAAATTTTGGGAACATCCTCTAGTACCTTAGCCTAGATTTTATTATAGTTGTAATTGCTTAAGATTTGTAATAAGCGAGATTGGGTTCGAGGTGACAATCGGTCGCTGAACGTAGCCACGGTCACGGGATGGATGTTTTATCTAACGGAGGTCTGGAGTGGTTGTATGTGTTTTCCGAGAAATGTGGTTGTGGCAGCATGCGGCCTCGAGAGCGGGCCGAGCCACGTTTGATGTTGCCTCGGAGGTGCCGATGCAATGGGACATACATTGTATTAGTAATCAAAACTCCAAGCAGAAACTGCCTAGCAACGGCGTTTGGAACTTTCTCGATGCTTCCAACGAGTGTGCCTAGCAACGGCGTTTGGAACCTTCTCGATGCTTCCAAACGGGTATAGAAAACAAAATGCAATCGTACAGGGAGAAAAATCTCCACGAGGCTGGCATTCTTGCGATTGCCTTGGAGAGTGATACATCGAGCGTTTTCGACGATCGCATTTGCGTCTAAGTTAGTTTCGCTTAGTAAGGAGTTATCCCGGTGACCGTGGATTCGTTTGAACTCAAACATTGCTAATAGTATTATTTAATTTAATTATTCGTAGATCGTATTATTAATTAGGCTTAGTGTTTGTTAGACTTATTATTAGTTGTACTTATTATTTGTTAAGCTTAGTGATAGACCTGTATATACGTGTAAATAAAATCTCGACTTTGTGAAACGATGGCTAGTCCACATGAAGAGTCGTCGCGCGCCCAAAATTCGAATCCTGATCCGACACATATATATGTCGGATTTGCACTGGGAGTAGGGTTGTGGGCGTCAAATGAATCTTCTCGAGAATTAGCCATTGGTACGGTATACACAGGTGTAGTTTATTGCAATGATAGAATTATTACAGTCTTGACAATTGATCACGGCGGTTCGGCACTCGCGACACTAGTGACAATGGTCTCAGGCTCAATAACGAATCCGCGGCCAACGGGATGACAAAAGAACGTACTCACAAAGTCTAAGTCTGGTTAAAACGTGAAATAACCACTGATCGCAAAGATGTTACTCTTTAATCGATGAGATCGCGAGCGAGAATGACTTTCCCGTCTCGATGATGCCACAGAGGAAAACTATATTGGGGTGTGTCTAAGGACACGAGATCATCGGATTCGTCGAGAAAAGCCTTCGTTCAGAAAGTAAGGGAAATTGGCGTTACTGCTAATTGGTCAATCTCCATACCGATGGTTAGAAAAAGATGCTAGCCGCCCTCGAGGGAAAGTTGTTAGTGGGAGACGCCGCTCGTTGAAAAATAGGTCTCCCCTATTTTCCCGTAGTTGGGACAAAGACTGTTTGTCTGTTTGAAAGACTTTAGTTGACTAAATTTTAAGATTTAACTTTTTTTAAAAAAACTTCTCTAATAAGAATTTTGGGAATAATTGTTATTTTTGCCCACTATTTGAAATATTTCAAGCTCTTCATACTTTTAACCCTTTAAACAAAGTCAGAAAATCCTATGCAGCTTGTAAGGATCTAGAAACAGCCTGATTTATTTATTCTAATTGTTTTTAGGTGTCTTTACCAATTTATAATGTTCCATTACAAAGTATCGTAAATTAGATAGTCCTACCTTTAAATATAAATAGGACATTTTATTGTAAAACCACGTATATATGTTGTTACGAAACTATCAATTTCTTAACAAATTTTTCTAGCTTTCACTTCTATTCTTTGTTTTCTCCTTACTATGTTTGCGTTTACATATATTTAAAAACACTAATTAAATACATCTTCAGAATTTTGTATTTTAATAGCCGAAATAATGGTATAGGAACACTAAATTCACACTTGGAATTAATATTAGAATAGTTATATATTTATTTGATAAACGATTCCAAAGATATTAATCGATACACACTTGCGCGCTTCTCAGCACTTTCTTCCATACCAGACTGTTAACTCAACAGTTTACATTCCTTTGTTTTCGAGACACCGCGTTCATACATCCTTACACGCACTGATATTCACATACAAGTATCTCTACCACGCAACTAACCTAGTCTAGCACATAAAATTATACATATCTCAATAACATGATTTCAAGTCGTTTCTTGATAAAAATTCCCTATCTCGCTCCTTTTATAAAATTAAAACGTTCTATCTGAAACATTTAATTAATTAATAGATTATTATCTATTTATTTGTTATTTATTTTTCATTATCTATTACTATTATCTATGTATTATCTACCTGTACGCTTGGTTATAATTGTAGGTATAGGCTGTTACGAAAAGCTGACTTAATTAAATCGAATAAAGAACAGCAAGAATCACAGGAAGAAAATGTAAAACCTCAGTTTTTTCAGTCTCGAAGTGCCAGATAAAATACCAAGTAACGATAGAAAAGACAGTGTAAGTAACAGATGGTAGCGTCTGATGTATGGCTCACACCCATTTGCATAACTGCAACATGCTTCTGTTTTCCAATAAGGGTCATTGCACATCAAATCGATCATTTTTTGACTTCAAAGTTAGGAATTTTTTCAGTGGCATATCATATAATTTACGTGAATTGCTCATTTCATGAAAATGGAATTCAGAAACTATTTTTGTAATAGAGTTGCTCCTTTGAAGGTTTAATGTGTAAGATTTAACATATCTAAATGACATTTCGTTCGCAATAAAGAATCAATACTTTCTGATGTTGGAAATTATAAACACATGTCTGTTAATTCTGAAAATTTTACTTCCAACTGATTTTCAAATAATTTTCAAATATTGAATCCGCCTTAAACGTATGTAAGTACATGTCTGACAATCGTCTAAAGATGGAATTTCCTTAGCCGTACAGCCGTGCCTTACGCGGCTGCGTCTGAAATCCGCAGTCTGAGTCTTAAATCCGAATTGTATGGCTGACATTGATCGCCTGTTTGCACCACTCTCATAGCAACACCAGCTGATACACGCGTTCGACGCTTGTGTTGATACACATAGCACAGACGACTATGCTAATGTCATTGACAGCAATGCTGCTACTTTCCGACAAACGAGTTTTCAGTGTTGCGTTGTGTGTTTAGATACTACGAGACTTTGTAATGATTTCAATAAACAACTGCATAATGTGAACCTTTTTTAGCGTTTATTCACAAAACAGTTGTAATATAATAATAACCATATAATAATATGATAATAATAATAATAATAATAACATAATGGTGTGATATTGACTGAAATGCCGCAGATCAATAAAATATTAGTTATAATGAATCCAAACCAATGGCTTTAAAATTACAGTACTCACAGATTATTAGAAAAGATAGAACAGATTAAAGAAAATTATGCTGATGAAATAAAATAAATAAAGGAGATAATAAAACATAAAATAATATAAAAGGATATAAAGTAATATATGATCATATAAATGAAGTAAAACAAAATAATGAACCAACCAATTTACAAATAGAAACTTCTTAGAATAGAAGCTTAGAATAGAATAGAAGCTTATAAGGAACTTTATGTCTAATTACATTATAAACAGTTTACGGTATTATCGCTACTCGTATAACATCTTTAATTTCATCATTAAAAGAAATATGTTTACTGGAGTTGATCCAGAATGTCAGTAGGCGCCACTTTCTAACCACCAGTATGTATCCAAGTTTTGCCTATGATTATATTGTCCCAGTCTGGAATTTGGTAATTAATAGTGTAAATTTACTCAGTAATACTGTGTTGTATATCAAATTTTTTTATCTTTCTTATTTCGTTTTTGATTACATGATGTCAATGGATCAAACATCTAAATTCGCGTCTAATATATTGTTCGAAATGCAATGCTCGAAAGGATGTAGCTGTAAAGATCATTTGCCACATGAAAAGGTTAACAGATAACCTGCGTTATCCGGAAGGATAGCGGAGGCCCTTCGCGGTCCCCCCAAAAAGATCTGATAAGTCCCGCCGGAAGGCGACAGTGCCTTTATATATGTGTATTTATATATGTGTTCTATCCTTGTTTACGGGAGTGTTAAACGTGTCTCCTTTCATACTACAAAAAAAAATTTTTTTTTACGTGGAGGAAATCTTCATAGACGCCTTACTACCCTAAGTGTAGGTGGGCAGAAGGTAGTGCCGGATTCTTACTGGCTAAAACTTCCACGAACGGGACAGTGCACCAGTGCGAGTGGATCGCCGGACCCCTGTGTGCTGAACACCAAGCACCTTTAACCAAGTATTCCCAGAAAGTATACCCAGAACACACGCAAGGGAGGGGCTGGCTGCTTGCCTGTATTATATTACTTTTAAGAGAAATTTTGGTTTTTCCGTCCCCTTTTTGGAAATGTCCTTTATACCGAGGATTCGAACTCGCCATGCGTCGTCTTCAGATCTGGGCCTTAACGAGCGTAGCTGGTTGTCCCGCCGAGCTTCTAGCTGATTGGAATGCATTTGATTCTTAATGTGGCAATGTATATCAGGAAGTATTCTAATTAACCTCTTGAAGGAGATGTATATTTTTCATAGCCCCCTCAAAATACAAGGAGCGAACGTAAATAATTCCCTCAATTAAAAGTATTATTATTAAATCTATTATAAAGCTCTTAATATATTTTTGCCGCTATTATATTTCTTGTAGTAAGAGTAGTGTTGAGAGGCAAGGAGAGGATGCTGAGTGCCCTGGAAGTTCGTCAAGAAGTTTATTTAAATAATTATTATAGCACCTTAAAGTCTATTTTTTCTTTTTAAAAAACACATTTTTGTAAACCCGCCAAAATTTTTAATTTCACACTATTTTCTGCCTCCTTGTTAATTCTGCACTCTGCTACAAGTAGTATACCAATAACTAATTTTTTCTACGTTAGTTTTACTCATATTGTTAAGAATGATAATAAAGCACGACTTGATCTTGTCTAATCTTTTTTTTCTCTCTTTCTTTCTACAAATTTAATTTTTTTTCCATCCAACTGGCGTCTACTGATTTTCAATTACTATTCAGATATCTACATACCCTTCTCACAGTGGTCAAATGTATTGCTTTTGAGTTCCGATTATATTGTGACAGTTTACTTGGCGTGTAAACAATATCATTCTGTCATTAGGTGGTATTGACAAAATCCGCAATCATTTAGTTGCCAATGCAGTAAATCTACTACCACTAATCAGTGGTCTCAGTAACCGTTGGTATTCGGTCTTCTTTTTTATCTTTACGTGACACCGGCTTCGGCGAACCTCATATGCATCTAAATCTTGTTTTAAATGCATTTAAATTTTCTTACTGGCTATTTTACTGGATATTCCTTAAAATTTTTTCTTTGTATGATATTTCCGATAATTATATCACATCATATCACATTATATCACAATCTCCAGGTATTTTTCCGCACTTTCATTTGCCCATTCCCTTTTCTCCTTCTCTTCTTCTTTCTTTCCCTCATTTTTTTATGAGTCTGGCCCCCCTATTTCTATTTCTAACGGCACGTGGTCCGACTCTGTTCTTTTTCCTACTTTCATGTCGATTATTTCTTTTGTCGCCTCCTGATTGCCAATCTATTATTGAGTTTCCTCTCTCCCCGATATATGTTCACTCCTCCCCTTCTTAATCTCTTCCATTGATTATCATCCAGCCTCTCTCTTCCAGGTACTTCAACAGAGTTCTTCCTTCCATGTTTATCGTGATGTCTTTTGATCGCCTATTTTTTTCTTTCCCTAGATCCTCGTTTATCGGCCCTCCTTCTTCTCCCTCTTCCTGCGTTCCAATCAACGCAGATGATCATCACTTCCTCCTCTCTTCCGTCTACTCTTCCCTCTATTTCTTTCCATGTCCCTTTTGCGTCTTGATTATAAACCATCATTACCCTATACGTCTTATCATTGTATACTATTTTTCTTTCCACTATATTATCACTTATTTCTGTTTTCGCACGATCGCGGGGAGACACGACCTCGAAGAAGCGCGCCAACGGGAGTCGTAAATTCCCGTTACGATTTGCTAATCGACACCGCGAATCGTTCGATCCCTTATTTCTTTTGGGATAATAAGGGTAGTTAAATTAAAGATAACGCTGCTGCTAACAATAGTTTGACTGACAAACGTGTGGAAACAATGCAGCTAAAAAGTGCCGTTTTATGGTGGGTCCTTGAGTTTATTGAGGGTCTGGAAGGCTATCGGTGGGCCGCTGGCTGCTAGGTAGCGTCGGCTGGAATGCATGTTCCATGTGACGCAACATCCTTCCCCCGTTGAGAGGGCACCGATCAAGTTCTATATGTGGGTGTGTGATCCACCTCCTTTGATGTCAGTGATTGTCCGGACTCATCTTGAACTGATTGACATGGCAGGGGGACCAGTCGTTTGACGCCGCGGTCCAGGAGGCTCGATGATGTCTGCACAGTCGCTGTCCGTATTATGCCATCGGCTTCGGGATAGACCTTGACTACACGGCCCAAGGGCCAATGCATCGATGGAACGTTGTCTTCTCCGAGGAGGACGATTGTACCTTCTTGTATGTTGTGTCCACCCTTGGTCCATTTACTGTGATTGTTCAATTGATTGAGGTACTCCTTATGCCAGCGTTTCCAAAAATGTTGTTTAAGTTTTTGGATATGCTGCCATCTGGAGAGCCGGTTGGATGGAGTGTCCCTGAAATCTCGCTCACGCACACTCATTAATGACTCGCCGATGAGGAAATGACCCGGAGTGAGGACGAGGAGATCCTTGGGATCAGTGGATATGGGTGTTAATAGTCGGGAGTTGAGAACTGCTTCGATTTCTATGACAAGTGTATTGAATTGCTCGAACGTAAACAACTCATTACCGACGATGCGTCTGAAGTGATATTTGAAGGACTTCACCGCTGCCTCCCATAGTCCCCCGAAATGTGGAGAATGAGGGGGTATGAAGTGCCATTCGATTTGCTTGTTGGCTAGGAAAGTAATTACCTTTTCGATGTGATCTTCCGATTTTAGCAATTCGTAGAGCTCCCTTAAATCGTTGTTTGCGCCGATGAAATTTGAGCCATTATCGGAATGGAGGGTCGAATAAAACCCTCGCCGTGCGATGAATCGACGAAGAGCGGCGATGAAGGATTCGCTCGTGAGATTTCCAACGAGTTCGATGTGCACCGCCTTGACTGCTAGGCATATGAAGATGGCTACATACACCTTGACCCGTCGACGGTTGCGATCTCGTTTCTCCTTGATTTAAAATGGCCCACAGTAATCGACGCCGACGTTTGTAAATGATCGAGATTCAGTTACTCGAGCCTCCGGCAGATTACCCATTATGTAATCTACTTGTGGTGGATGAGCACGAACGCAGCAGACGCAGTTTTTGATCGTATGCCATACCTGACTTCTGCCATCGATGGGCCAGTATCGCTGTCTCACTGCGTATAAAATCGCTTGTGTACCTGCATGCAGACTGACCTTGTGCTCGTTTTCGATGATCCGGGACGTTGTCGGAGATTTGGGTAGGATGATCGGGTGCTTATGTGTGAAAGCCATCGGTGCTTGACTCAGTCGGCTCCCGAGGCGCAATATTCCTGCCTTGTCTATAAACTGCTGAGTCGTTGGAGTTTCCTATTGACCGGCATATTTCGAGTCTTCCGGAGCGTGGATAGCTCTTCTGGAAAATGAATATGTTGGAATAACCGAATGAGTTTGTCATGGGAAATCCGTAATTCTTCTGCGCTTAGTGGTGACGATCGGTTTTGTGGTTGTCTCCACCGGAGACAGCGAGCGGCGATGCGGATTAACCTTGGCCACGATGAAAATCTGTCCAAGAGGCTGTTGTCGACAGGAGTTGTGGCGAGACAAGTTGCTGCTTTCTGTTCTGGTAAGTTGGCTAAACGTGTTGGACTCCACATCGGCCAACATTCTTCTGGTTGTTGCAGCCACCGTGGTCCAGTTTGCCACATGTTAGGCTGCAGGAAGTCTTCGGCTGATTGTCCTCGAGAAATCAGACCCGCCGGATTGTCATTGGTGGGAACATGACGCCAATCTGTGAAGCTAGTTTTGTTCTGTATCTCGGCTACGCGATTTGCGACGAATGTTTTCAGTGTGTGAGGTGACGAATTGATCCACTGAAGAACAATGGTGGAATCCGTCCAATAAACTGTACGCTTTACCTCGATATGCAATGCTTGCCTTATGATTGCAATTAGTGACGTGAGTAGAAGAGCGCCACTCAGTTCAAGTCGTGGAATGGTTTGCGTTTTGAGCGGAGCTACCTTCGATTTCGCAGTGAGTAGTCGTGTCTGGACGTTTCCGTAATGATCGAGAGACCTCAGATAGACACAGACTCCGTATGCCCTTTCGCTGGCGTCACAAAAGCTGTGGAGCTCAATCTCGATGAGTGTTTTTATTATGGTCTTGCGTGGGAACTGTACCTCGTTGAGTAGTGATAGTTTGGTGTAGTAACGGTTCCACTCGGAATGCAAATCCGCTGGCAGGGCCTCGTCCCAGTCGACCTTTAGCGACCAGACTCGAAGTATAATCTTCGCTCGAACGATCACTGGTGCAAGCAATCCTAGTGGGTCGTAGATTCTGGCGATCACCGAGCTGATGGATCGCTCTGTAACCCAAGAGGTCTTGGCGTTAGCTTCGACCGAGTAGAGTATTGCGTCGTCCTTGGAATCCCAAAATATGCCGAGTGTTTTTAGGGTTTGATACTCAACTAATTGTAACCTTCGGCTTTTATCTTGTTCGGATATCCCTTGGAGGATGCTCTGGTCGTTGGAAGCCCATTCTCGAATGTTCAAACCGGCGGATTGGAGAAGTTCGGTTAGTTCCTTTCTGAGGGGCAGTACCTCTTCCTTCGTGTCCGCTCCGGTGAGGGCGTCATCGACGTAGAAGTCTCGTCGCAGAGCCGATGACGCTCGTGGAAATCGATGTCCTTCATCGTCTGCCAACTGCTTGAGACACCGTAGGGCCAAGTATGGAGCTGCCGATAACCCGAACGTCACGGTATTAAGTTGGTAGATTTCGATTTCCCCCTCCTTGTTACGCCAAACGATTTGTTGATATTGTCGGTCCTCTGGTCGCACCAGGAATTTCCTGTACATCTTCTCGATGTTCCCGGTGAGTACATACTGATGCAGACGGAATCTAAGCAGGATATTGAATAGATCCTCTTGTAACTTGGACCCTCTATAGAGTGTGTCGTTTAATGATACTCCGGTGCTGCTAGCCGCGGATCCGTCGAACACGACTCGGCGTTTCGTTGTTTCGCTCGCTGCCTTGATCACGGCGTGGTGTGGTAGATAATACCCGCCTTCGTCGGTGTTGTCGGGACTGATTTTTGACATGTGTCCTCGATCTAGATAATCTTGGATTACCGCTCGATAATCGGCTTCAAAGCGTCTGTCGCGCTGGAATCGGCGGTTGAGGGATGCGAGTCGTTTCATTGCCAATGCTTTGGATGATCCGAGCGACGGGATCTTTTCGCTGAACGGGAGAGCGACGATGTATCGTCCTTCGCTGGTGCGTCGGGTGTGAGCTCTGAAATGATCTTCGCATCGTCGCTCTGCTTCTGAGATGTGTTTGATTAGGGGTCCTTCGTCGATTTCCCAGAACCGCGTAAGGTCTACTTGCAGAGCCGTCGTGGATGCGTGAAAAGTGTTTGTCGCGGTTGAGGAAGTTGGACTCCCCCCGATTACCCAGCCGAATAGTGTTTTTGCGAGCGCAGTTCCGGTTCGTCCGGTCGCGTCAGGTTGATTTGTCCGACGTACATCGACGAAAGAGTTGTGCCCGAGCTTAATAAGACATCGATCGGGGAAGGCACATGAAATCGGGGATCGGCTAGCTTGATATTCCTGGATACGTCAAGCGCCGAACGATCGATGGGCTGACTTGAGATCAGGTGCGTTATGGCTGGAATGACGAGAAATGCCAATGTGCATTCGTACTTGCCGTCAATGGAGGTAATCGTCGCCCTTATGAGTCGCCTTGATGTCGTCGTCAATGTATCGAGAGCTCCAATTGGGACCGAACACTTCCTTTGCCTTATTCCGAGGATGTTTGCAAGCCTTTCTGTGATGAAGTTCATGCTGGATCCGGTGTCGAGGAGCGCACGGCACTGGATCGGTTGCTGTTTGTTGGTTAGTATGTGGACTTGGGCTGTAGTCACTATGTCATTATGCAATTCCTCGGAAGCTGCTGGTCGGGTATCTTCGGTCCTTGTCGGAGTTCTGGATTTTTGGCGTCATTGCTTACGCGTATGTGTCCATTTCGGTCTGTCGGATGAACTGGTGGGCGAGTTCGTCCGGGTTGCCCCAGAATTGTGTTTCTTCGCGGTTTTCCGCTTACCTGTCGGTGACGGGGGCGATGCTGTTCTCCTGCTTGACGAGGAGGGACTTCGGCTCGAGGTGGAGGAATTCGACCTCGATGGCTGTTTTTCCGGATGTAGCAGCGTGTGATGTCGTCCTCCGCACATTCGACATGAGCCGGCGTGACGATCACGCGCTATGTGCCCCTTCTTCAAACAGTTCAAGCATAAAGACGCCCTTGTAGAGTCCTTTAAGCGTTTACTTACAGTTTTGGCCTTGAATGAACCGGGTATTGTCCTTGACAGGTAGGGCATGCTGGAGTGACTTGTGTCGCTGTAAGTACATGCCCTCGTGGGGCGCGTTGACGAGTCCGAATGGTTTGTTCTGGTGAAGCTCTTGGTTGTTGAACCGTGGGAAGCGGTCTGGAGTTCCGTGCTAATTTCTCGAGGAATTTTAGCAAATGACTATACTGAGGCACTTCGTGGTCAGACAGCGTCATTTCCCATTGTTTTTGGATACTTAATGGTACCTTCGACAAAATGATGCAGTTAAGTAGAGCACTGTTATCGGGGTTGACTTGTCCTAATTTGTTTAAAGCACATATATGTTGCTTAATAGTGTGGGCTAAGCGCCTTAATTCCGTTGGAGACTCGTTGGTTAATTTGGGGTAATCAAGCATTGGCATGCAATGATTGAATGCGGTGTATCGAGGACTCTCTGGTCGGATTATCGCTCACTGTATTCGACTTGTTGACTGCTTGAAGAGATGCTTGATTGAGACTGAGCTTTTCGCTCTTGTGCTTTTCCGGAGGAAAGTTTGGTGTGGGTGGGCCCTATGAATGAAGAACGCGGATTCGTTATTCACACCTTTCGTTAAGGAAGTGAGGGTAAAGATCCGCGATGCCGATTGGTTATGACTCCTGCTAATGAAGAAGGATATGGGAAAGTCTCCCACCAACGTGGATCGAGGTGACTTCATTCTTGGGGAAAACCAGTCGTTTTCAGTGGCCATGTGTTCGGTTTTCCGTTCGGTGACTACCCGCTTTCTCCGTGAATTTTGAAAGCCTAATAAACTCAAGGACTTCTCCGGAACTCTGACATAACCGAAAATACTTCTAGGCAATAGTTTGACTGACAAACGTGTGGAAACAATGCAGCTAAAAAGTGCCGTTTTATGGTGGGTCCTTGAGTTTGTTGAGGGTCTGGAAGGCTATCGGTGGGCCGCTGGCTGCTAGGTAGCGTCGGCTGGTATGCAGTTGTTCCATGCGACGCAACATGCCCTCATTTTTTTATGAGTCTGGCCCCCCTATTTCTATTTCTAACGGCACGTGGTCCGACTCTGTTCTTTTTCCTACTTTCATGTCGATTATTTCTTTTGTCGCCTCCTGATTGCCAATCACATAATCTACTATTGAGTTTCCTCTCTCCCCGATATATGTCCACTCCTCCCCTTCTTAATCTCTTCCATTGATTATCATCCAGCCTCTCTCTTCCAGGTACTTCAACAGAGTTCTTCCTTCCATGTTTATCGTGATGTCTTTTGATCGCCTATTTTTTTCTTTCCCTAGATCCTCGTTTATCGGCCCTCCTTCTTCTCCCTCTTCCTGCGTTCCAATCAACGCAGATGATCATCACTTCCTCCTCTCTTCCGTCTACTCTTCCCTCTATTTCTTTCCATGTCCCTTTTGGGTCTTGATTATAAACCATCATTACCCTATACGTCTTATCATTGTATACTATTTTTCTTTCCACTATATTATCACTTATTTCTTTGTAATCTATTTCCCTCAGTTCCTTATTTATACCCGTTATTATTCCCCCTTTGCTCTTCCTTTTTTCCTTACTCTCATTGCTGCCCTGCATTTCCAGTCGAATTCTTTGGGTAGTCTATATTTTAGTTTTTCCCAATTGTCTTCCTCTATCTATGTTTCCGTGAGCTTGACCACGTCGAATTTCTTCAAATATTCCCACACCTCCTTGACCTTATTTATTAGCCCTGCCACATTCCAGAAGCACATTTTCATCCCCTTTGTAGCCCCCCTCCTCTTTCCCCTTTTTTCATTTTTCATCCCCTCTATTTCTTTCTTCCTCTAGCCTTTCTTCATTTTCGTTCCACTTGTACCATCTGTTTTCTATTTTTAGTTCCTTATATTCCATCCTCACATCTTCGCCCTTTTCCCTTCTTAATCTAGTTATCCTTCTTATTTGTTGCTGTAGCTCAATTTCTTTTCTTGTCAGATCGTCATCTATATATACCCCCTTTTCCAATCTGCTTTGTTCCTTCATTATCCTCATTTTTTCCTCCATTGATTTTATCGTCGCCACTATTATTGTGTCTTTGTCCCTCACCCTTATCATAGGGCAACCACTATACCTGACACAACCAACAGACAAACAAAAACAGTTCCACTAGACATCCGCGAAAAAATTAGAGAAAAAATAAAAGCGAAAGCAAAATGGCAAAAACACAGAACAAAAGAAAACAAAAAACACCTAAACAAACTCGCAAAAGAAATGAAAAACAAAATAAAAGAGCACAACAACAACGAGTTCACAAATTTCATCGAGTCACTATCTGCTCACGAGAACTACAACTACTCCCTATGGAAAGCCACAAAAAAAAAAAGATAAAGAAGACAATAAAAATGGTACCAGCAATCAGAAGAGCAGATAACACATGGGCAAGAAGCAACGAAGAGCAAGCTGAAGAATTTTCCAACTACCTATGCAACACATTCACCCCACATAACATCAACGACAGCAACCACAATAGTCATACGGACGAGGATGCGCTAACTACTAGTATACCAACTGACAATCACTACACCATACCCAAAGCAACAGCACAAGAAATCGGAAACATAATTGAGAAAACAAAAAATAATAAAGCACCAGGAGTCGACCTAATTAACGGCAAAATCTTCAAAAACCTTCCGCCAAAAGCGATAAGACAAATCACAATAATAGTTAACGCAATACTAAGAATACAATACTTTCCAAAAACTTGGAAACTGGCACAAATCATAATGATACCCAAACCAGGCAAGGCCCCACACGAAACCAAATCCTACCGACCAATCTCTAGTCGTCTCTACCGTCGTGAACATATTCTTTAGTGTGCTCATTACACGCTCTATTTGTCCATTGGCCCTACTAGCTCCGGTTGCTATCAGGTGGAGTTTAATGTTTCTGTTTTTACAAAAGCTTTGAAACTCCTTGCCTGTGAAGCATCTTCCCTGGTCCGCTATTACCCGGCAGGGACTGCCGAATAAGAATATAGCCGACTTAAGTGGTTCGATGGTGTTACTGGAGTCTATTTTGCGGATGTGACGCAGTATACGAATTTGGTGAATGCGTCGACCAACACAACGACGTACTCCTTCGAGTCACTCTTCCCGCTCAATTTGCCCGTGATATCTACGCCTAAGGCCTTGAGGATGGCCCTCTGGAAGACGGCAGGGGCATTTTTCAGTCCGAACGGCATCGTTAGGTATTCGTATTGGCCGTCGGGGGTGACGAACGCGGTATACTCTGTCGAGTCGGGGTGAATGGGAATTTGGTGAAACCCGCTGGCCATGTCCAGGGTGATAAAGTATCTCGCGTTTTGTAGTCTCGCGATTTGGTCCGCGATAAGGGGTAAGGGATACCGATCCGCGACCGTGTTTTTGTTCAGCGCTCGGAAGTCTACACACAATCTATCCGTGCCGTCCTTCTTCTTCACGAGTACCATGGGGCTCGCGAACGGCGAATTGCTAGGCCTTACAATTTTGGCTCTAATTAATTCGTCTATCCTTTCGCGTACTATCCTGCGCTCCTGCTCGCTATGTCGGTAGGGGCTTCGTTGCACGGTGACGTTGGGATCGATTAGCCGTATCTCTAGCTGACCCGTACTTACGCGAGTACGCGGGAAGCCCGTAATGAATGATTCTTTGAAACTTTCGAGGATGGAAATCAATCGAGCCTTATCGTTACCGATCACGTCGGTGTCGACCTCGTTAATATCGACCGCGACCTCTGCGACTTTACTACAAACGTTAATCACCTTGCTCCTGTAAATATCAACGCTGTCTCGTGTAATGTTTACGTCAAAACCCTGGCTTAAAATTTCACGACCAATCTTGATATCGTACTTTAAGTTGCTGTCCGCAAGAACGTGAAAAGTTATGTCCAATGTAAGACCGTTGATACACACGGTGGACAGAATCTGAGACGTACTTTCCGTGCACGTATTTCTTATTCCTCGCAGTACTACTACGTGAGTCGTTCTTCTGCCGGAAAATTTCGAGGCTGCGGACTCTTTAATTAACGAACATTCGGCTCCAGAATCGAAGTAGAATGGAAACGACTCACCCTGCTGGCTTAGTCTATCCGTCGGGGCTTCCACCACGCAGGCATCAACCCGGCGCTCACCCTCGGGGCGATGTTTTCCTTCTCGCCGCGATGGACAGCGAGACGCGATGTGTCCCAGCTTGTGGCAGTGAAAGCACAACGCTTTTGGTGGTACAGCCGGTCGGCTTTCCTCCGGGCGTCGGGGGTCCTTCTTCGGTTCCCACTTCGCCCCCTTGCGGCATTCGGATGTCGAATGTCCGTAAATACCGCAGTGGCCGCACCTGGTCCGGGGGGCGGGTGACCTGCCTGTTTCCGGAGCTCGCTGATGACCACCACGACGGGGGCGTTGGCCACTCCGCGTATAAGAAGGGCTTCATTTCTCTTTGGAATTGTTTCACCGACGTGATGTCACTCGTGAGCGCTAGTCGTTTAAAACGTTCGTCGCGCAAGGCCAGCAGATGGAGGGCGGTGGCGGCGAGTACCTCTTCCCTGGTTGAATTTCGGCACTTCGACCCCAGGAGGGTGATGATACGATTTCCGTACACCCCTGGTGTTTCGCCGTCCCGCGGTAGTTCCTCGGCTACCTTGATTAGCGACGCGGCTGCTACTTCTTCGCCACCGAAGTGCGCGGCGAATTGTTCCTTAAAATCTGGCAAGGTGAGCTCGTCGCCGTTCAATATTTGCGTAAGCCAATATGCTGCCGGACCCTCTAGGGCACGGTTTAGGGCAGAATACAGTGCGCTGTTTTTCAGGGGGTGGTCCGTCATGAGCAGGCCGACGGCTGTGTACCAGGCGGCTGGATCTGCGTCCGCGGCTTCGGGGTTGAAGCGCGATAACGATACCCAGGTTGCCCGGTGTCCTTTCTTCTTCTTCTTCTTCTTCTTCTTGTTCTTCTTCTTCCCTAGCGACCGCATTAGTGCGCGCACGATGCTCTTGCGATCCCGCGCCGACAACGTGTGTTCGGATCCCACTTCTGATGTCGAGTGTGAATCCGAATCCGAACTCGAGTCACACTCCGAGTCCGAGCTCGAGGCGCCCTCCCGGGGAGGGCTCGCGGGAGGTAGCGGTTCCGCGTTGGAGTTCTCCATCGTCCGGTCGCGCGTGGGGTACCTTTATTGTCGATAGGGAGGTGTTACGGAACAGGCGCGGGTACACAGCAGACACACGCACGCGACATTAGTGACGAGGGCCTCAGGCTTGATAACGAATCCGCGGCCAACGGGAGGACAGGTTCCCTTGCTCTAACTCACACGAGCACCACTCCCTGCTCCGTACACACGATCCTCCGATCGACGTCGCTGTCGATTGGTCGATTTGGGACAAAAGCCGCCTGTCCGTTTGCAAAAACATCTCAATCGCCGAGAAAACCCAGGTTTTATAGCGGGTCCTCGGGCTGCCGGGACTTGTGTTGTGTACGTGCCTCAACGTCAGGTATTCATTGTCCTAGGGAACCGTTAGCATGTTTTATTGTCCGATACCTCCATGGGTAGTTTCTTTTATGAGGGTCATAGCACCGCTCCGCATCTTTGTTAGACGGAGCGCCCGTCCCGTTGACCGCGGCATCGTTGGGCGGCGAGCTGTCGCCCCGAGCCAAGGCTCACCGTCACTAATCCCGTACGATTGCTATCGGTTTGGATAATTGCTCTTGTTTCGTTACGGCTATATTAGGCTGTAGGTTGCAAGGTTAGGGTGTTGTCCTGAAGTTCCAGAAGGGCCCCGGCGTCCTTTCGTCTCCGACAAATATATAAAATGGTCATAAAACCAATCTCGACGTACGGAATAGCACTATGGGGAATAGCAGCAATGAGCCATATAACCAAAATAGAAGCAACGCAATTTAAAATACTCAGAACAATAGTAAACGCGCCATGGTACGTTAGAAACGGGGACATTCGGAAAGACCTGGGAATACCAACGGTCAAGGAGGAGATTAACAGAAGTGCAAGAAGGTACGGAGAAAGAATAGCAACGCACCCAAACCGGCTGGCAGCGGAAACGGTCGACACATCAAGCATAAAAAGAAGATTAAAAAGGAAACACCCAACAGACCTCACAAGGACATAACCTAACAAACACGATGATGGTACACCGCTGGGGGTAGCCACCTACATGTTATATTAGTATACCGCTATAATATTTTACCAAATGTCCTACTGGACAAATTGTAAAATTTAAATAAATAAATAATAAAACCCTTATCATACGTGTTCTTTCTATTTTTGCCCCTACTTTCATTTTTTCTCTTATGAACTCCTTTACTGTCTCTGCATTGCTTCCTTCGTTCCAGTCTACTCCTTCGATTACTATGTTCCTTCTTCTTTTCTCTCTCGCTCTCTGCCCTGTCCTTCTCCTCCTCGATTCTTCTGACTCTGCCCAATAGTTCTTTCTTTTCCATTTCCCACTCTTCTTTCTCTCTCTCTCTCTCTCCCTTCTTTCTCTTTCCGCTTTCATTTCCCTCTTCATCTCCGCCACTTGCTTTTCGAATATACCTTTTATTTCCTTTATCATTGTCTCGAATCCTCTTTCCATTTTCTCCATTTTTACCATCATTAACTCCCCCCTTTCTCCCTGGTTGGTGTCTCTTTTTCTCACAAGCTGTATTTATCCAATGTAGTTTTGAAATCTGCCTTATCATCCGCTTTACCCGTGTTCCATGGTTTTCCACTGTTTGTCGCCATCTGTCGTTTCCCCATCTTACTTCTTTTGCCGTGTTTCCGACTTCCTAACCTCTTCTCTTCTAGTTTTTCTTATTTGTATCTCTCTCTCGTTCCTGTCTTCTTTTCGCTTTTCTTTCACTTTCTCCTCGTTTGCTCACCCTTTATTTTAACTTCTTCGTATCACTTTGTGTTTCCTTCTCCATTCTCCCTTCACACTTCACTTTTTCCACAGAGCTCTCCATCCGCGTGCTACCCTCGCCCCGAACCAAACCGGGAGTCCATCATCTATAATGATTTTTCGTAAACAGAACACTCGAAAATTAATATTTTGTAATCACTTAATTTTTTCAAAACATCTTTTATAATTCAGTAGGTTTTTTTATTGCCAAGGAGAGTTAACTTTTTTTTTAAATAACTCCTCTCGTAGGAATTTTGGGAATAATTGTTATTTTTGCTCACTAGTCGAAATATTTCAAGCTCTTCATACTTTTAACCTTTTAAACAAAGTCAGAAAATCCTATGCAGCTTGTAGAGATCTAGAAACAGCATGATTTATTTACTCTAATTGTTTTTTTAGATGTTTTTACCAATTTATAATGTTCTATTACAAAGTGTCGTAAATTAAATGGTCTTACCTTTAAAAATCGATAGGACATTTTATTGCAATACCACGTACATATGTTGAAACCACTAATGTCTTAACAAATTTTTCTAGCTTTTACTTCTGTTCTTTGTTTTCTCCTTACTACGTTTGTGTTTACGTATAAATTGTACGTATAGTTAAAAATATTAATTAAATATGTGTTGAGAATTTTGGATCCTAATAACCGAAATAATGATATAGGAACACTAAATTCACACTTGGAATTAATATTAGAATAGTTATATATTTATTTAATAAACGATTCCAAAGATATTAATCGATACACACCTGCACGCTTCTCAGCACTTTCTTCCATACCAGACTGTTAACTCAACAGTTTACATTCCTTTGTTTTCGAGACACCGCGTTCATACATGCTTGCACACACTGATATTCACATACAAGTATCTCTACCACGCAACTAACCTAGTCTAGCACATAAAATTATACATATCTCAATAACATGATTTCAAGTCGTTTCTTGATAAAAATTCCCTATCTCGCTCCTTTTATAAAATTAAAACGTTCTATCTGAAACATTTAATTAATTAATAGATTATTATCTATTTATTTGTTATTTATTTTTCATTATCTATTACTATTATCTATGTATTATCTACCTGTACGCTTAGTTATAATTGTAGGTATAGGCTGTTACGAAAAGCTGACTTAATTAAATCGAATAAAGAACAGCAAGAATCACAGGAAGAAAATGTAAAACCTCAGTTTTTTCAGTTTCGAAGTAACCAGATAAAATACTAAGTAACGATAGAAAAGGCAGTGTAAGTATCAGATGGTAGCGTCTGATGTATGGCTCACACCCATTTGCATAACTGAAACATGCTTCTGTTTTCCAATAAGGGTCATTGCACATTAAATCGATCATTTTTTGACTTCAAAGTTAGGAATTCTTTTCAGTGGCATATCATATAATTTACGTGAATTGCTCATTTCATGAAAATGGAATTTAGAAACTATTTTTGTAATCGAGTTGCTCCTTTGAAGGTTTAATGTGTAAGATTTAACATATCTAAATGACATTTCGTTCGCATTAAAGAATCAATACTTTCTGATGTTGGAATTTATAAACACATGTCTGTCTTTTAATTCTAAAAATTTTATTTCCAACTGATTTTTAAAAATTATCAAATATTGAATCCGCCTTAAACGTATGTAAGTACGTGTCTGACAATCGTCTGTTCCAGTAGCAAACTGCAGGCGCAAGTATATTGCAATCAAAATCTTTTGTGTCTTTTCAAACGAATGAAACTCTATTAGAATATATTGCGAATAAATGTGTTCTGTATTTTTGTGCAGCATGCAAAGTTTAAAAGGATATATTAATCCTTTCTTGTTATTTATACAATTGATATACAACGTAACACGTTTGGATATTGATCAAAAATTCATTTTTGATTGAAAATAATCTCACCTAACCATTTACATATGTGTTAAACGTGTCTCCTTTCGTACTACAAAAAATTTTTTTTTTTTTTTACGTGGAGGAAATCTTCATAGACACCTCTTACCACCCCTGTGTAGACGGGTAGAAGAGGTAGTGCCGGATTCTTACCGGCTAAAACCTCCACGGGCGGGGACGGTAAACCAGTGCGTGAATGTTCCTCCTCGGACCCCTGGTGCTTATCACCAAGCACTTTTGCCAAGCGCACTCACAGAAAGTACACCCGCAACAAACGCAAGGGAGGGGCAGGCCACTTGCCTGTAGTAAAGAGTAACTTCCATTTTTCCGTTTCTTTCTAAGTAGCATCCAATGCCGAGGATTCGAACTCGCAACGCGTCGTCTTCAGCTATGGGCCTTAACGAGCGTAGCTGGTTGTCCCGCCGAGCTTCTAGCTGATTGGAAAGTATTTGATTCTTAATGTGGCAATGTATATCATAGGAAGTATTCTAATTAGCCTCATGAAGGAGATGCACATTTTTCATAGTTCTCTCAAAATACAAGGGGTAAAGTTAAATAATTCCCTCAATTAAATTTGAAATAATTTAAAATAATCCCTCATTATTATTAAATCCATTATGAAGCTCTTAACAATATATTTTTGCTGCTATTATAATTCTTGTAGTAAGAGATGGCCGTTCTAAAAGAATTCCTGCCTCTACTAATGCGCTTATTTTCAAGATGCCTAGCCTTGCGTTTTCCATCGCATTGACAGAGATTTTATAACATATGGGATTAGCATAAGTTATAAATAGGTCTAATTAACAATTTGTAACAGAAGATTTTAACCTCAAGATGTAGGTCCGATGCAAATGATCGAATTTGCAACAAATGACCGCATCGGCAATGGGTTGGAAGAACAAGAAAATACATATATATGTCGGATTTGCACTGGGAGTAGGGTTGTGGGCGTCAAATGAATCTTCTCGAGAATTAGCCATTGGTACGGTATACACAGGTGTAGTTTATTGCAATGATAGAATTATTACAGTCTTGACAATTGATCACGGCGGTTCGGCACTCGCGACACTAGTGACAATGGTCTCAGGCTCAATAACGAATCCGCGGCCAACGGGATGACAAAAGAACGTACTCACAAAGTCTAAGTCTGGTTAAAACGTGAAATAACCACTGATCGCAAAGATGTTACTCTTTAATCGATGAGATCGCGAGCGAGAATGACTTTCCCGTCTCGATGATGCCACAGAGGAAAACTATATTGGGGTGTGTCTAAGGACACGAGATCATCGGATTCGTCGAGAAAAGCCTTCGTTCAGAAAGTAAGGGAAATTGGCGTTACTGCTAATTGGTCAATCTCCATACCGATGGTTAGAAAAAGATGCTAGCCGCCCTCGAGGGAAAGTTGTTAGTGGGAGACGCCGCTCGTTGAAAAATAGGTCTCCCCTATTTTCCCGTAGTTGGGACAAAGACTGATTGTCTGTTTGAAAGACTTTAGTTGACTAAATTTTAAGATCTAACTTTTTTTAAAAAAACTTCTCTAATAAGAATTTTGGGAATAATTGTTATTTTTGCCCACTATTTGAAATATTTCAAGCTCTTCATACTTTTAACCCTTTAAACAAAGTCAGAAAATCCTATGCAGCTTGTAAGGATCTAGAAACAGCCTGATTTATTTATTCTAATTGTTTTTAGGTGTCATTACCAATTTATAATGTTCCATTACAAAGTATCGTAAATTAGATAGTCCTACCTTTAAATATAAATAGGACATTTTATTGTAAAACCACGTATATATGTTGTTACGAAACTATCAATTTCTTAACAAATTTTTCTAGCTTTCACTTCTATTCTTTGTTTTCTCCTTACTATGTTTGCGTTTACATATATTTAAAAACACTAATTAAATACATCTTCAGAATTTTGTATTTTAATAGCCGAAATAATGGTATAGGAACACTAAATTCACACTTGGAATTAATATTAGAATAGTTATATATTTATTTGATAAACGATTCCAAAGATATTAATCGATACACACTTGCGCGCTTCTCAGCACTTTCTTCCATACCAGACTGTTAACTCAACAGTTTACATTCCTTTGTTTTCGAGACACCGCGTTCATACATCCTTGCACGCACTGATATTCACATACAAGTATCTCTACCACGCAACTAACCTAGTCTAGCACATAAAATTATACATATCTCAATAACATGATTTCAAGTCGTTTCTTGATAAAAATTCCCTATCTCGCTCCTTTTATAAAATTAAAACGTTCTATCTGAAACATTTAATTAATTAATAGATTATTATCTATTTATTTGTTATTTATTTTTCATTATCTATTACTATTATCTATGTATTATCTACCTGTACGCTTAGTTATAATTGTAGGTATAGGCTGTTACGAAAAGCTGACTTAATTAAATCGAATAAAGAACAGCAAGAATCACAGGAAGAAAATGTAAAACCTCAGTTTTTTCAGTTTCGAAGTAACCAGATAAAATACTAAGTAACGATAGAAAAGGCAGTGTAAGTATCAGATGGTAGCGTCTGATGTATGGCTCACACCCATTTGCATAACTGCAACATGCTTCTGTTTTCCAATAAGGGTCATTGCACATCAAATCGATCATTTTTTGACTTCAAAGTTAGGAATTTTTTTCAGTGGCATATCATATAATTTACGTGAATTGCTCATTTCATGAAAATGGAATTCAGAAACTATTTTTGTAATAGAGTTGCTCCTTTGAAGGTTTAATGTGTAAGATTTAACATATCTAAATGACATTTCGTTCGCAATAAAGAATCAATACTTTCTGATGTTGGAAATTATAAACACATGTCTGTTAATTCTGAAAATTTTACTTCCAACTGATTTTCAAATAATTTTCAAATATTGAATCCGCCTTATACGTATGTAAGTACATGTCTGACAATCGTCTAAAGATGGAATTTCCTTAGCCGTACAGCCGTGCCTTACGCGGCTGCGTCTGAAATCCGCAGTCTGAGTCTTAAATCCGAATTGTATGGCTGACATTGATCGCCTGTTTGCACCACTCTCATAGCAACACCAGCTGATACACGCCTCCGACGCTTGTGTTGATACACATAGCACAGACGACTATGCTAATGTCATTGACAGCAATGCTGCTACTTTCCGACAAACGAGTTTTCAGTGTTGCGTTGTGTGTTTAGATACTACGAGACTTTGTAATGATTTCAATAAACAACTGCATAATGTGAACCTTTTTTAGCGTTTATTCACAAAACAGTTGTAATATAATAATAACCATATAATAATATGATAATAATAATAATAATAATAACATAATGGTGTGATATTGACTGAAATGCCGCAGATCAATAAAATATTAGTTATAATGAATCCAAACCAATGGCTTTAAAATTACAGTACTCACAGATTATTAGAAAAGATAGAACAGTTTAAAGAAAATTATGCTGAAGAAATAAAATAAATAAAGGAGATAATAAAACATGAAATAAAATAAAAGGATATAAAGTAATATATGATCATATAAATAAAGTAAAACAAAATAACTAACGAACCAATTTACAAATAGAAACTTTTTACAAGCATATAAGTAACATTATGTCTAATTAAATTATAAACAGTTTACGATATTATCGCTACTCGTGTAACATTTTTAATTTCATCATTCAAAGAAATACGTTTACTGAAGTTGATTCAGAATGTCAGTAGGCGCCACCTTCTAACCACCGGTATGTATCCAAGTTTTGCCTATGATTATATTGTTCAAGTCTGGAACTTGGTAATTGATAGTGTCAATTTACTCAGTAATACTGTGTTGTATTTCAAATTTTGTTATCTATTTCGTTTTTGATTACATGATGTTAATGGATCAAACATCTAGATTCGCGTCTAATATATTGTTCGAAATCCAATGCTCAAAAGGAAAAATTATTAGCACCAAAAATTATTATATGCCAATAATTATTTTTAGCATAAAATTGTTAGCATAGCGGAATCCCTCCGCGATCCTTCCAAAAAGATCTGGTAAGTGTTGTCGAAAGGCGACAGTGCCTTACCATTTATGTGTGTTCCACCCTTGTATACGGGAGTGTTAAACGTCTCTCCTTTCATACTACAAAAAAATTTTTTTTTTTACGTGGAGGAAATCTTCATAGACATCTTACTACCCTAAGTGTATGTAGGTGGGCAGAAGGTAGTGCCGGATTCTTACCGGCTAAAACCTCCACGGGCGGGACACGATGGTAGTTGTTGTGGTGAGTTGATTGTCGGGCCCCTGTGTGCTTGTCACCAAGCACGTTTAACCATGTACTCCCAGAAAGTACATCCATCCACGCCACATGCAAGGGCGGGGCTGGCCGCTTGCCTGTAGTATGTTTCTTTTAAAAGAAACTTTCTCATCCTGTGCTATTCCTGCGCCTCCATTATATGCCGAGGATTCGAACTCACCACGCGTCGTCTTCAGTTCTGGGCCTTAACGAGCGTCGCTGGCTGTCCCGCCGAGCTTCTAGGTGATTGGAAAGTATTTGATTCTTAATGTGGCATTGTATATCATAGGAAGTATTCTAATTGGTCTCTTGAAGGAGATGTACATTTTTCATAGCCCTCTCAAGATACAAGGAGTAAAGGTAAATAATTTCCTTAATTAAATCATTATTATTAAATTTATTATGAAGCTCTTAATAATATATTTTTGCTGCTATTATAATTCTTGTAGTAACAGATGGCCGTTCTAAAAGAATTCCTGCCTCTTCTAATGCACTTATTTATAAGATGCCTAGCCTTGCGTTTTCCATCGCACTGACAGAGATTTTATAACGTATGGGATTAGCATAAGTTATAAATAGGTCTAATTAATAATTTGTAACAGAAGATTTTAACCTCAAAATTTACGTCCGATGCAAACGATCGAATTTGCAACAAATGACCGCAACGGCAATGAGTTGGAAGAACAAGAAAATACATATGTATGTATCCTTCTTTTGCGAAACAGGAGAGCTTTATTTCTTTCTCTGCTCTTCCAAAGGCGCCGGAACGATGTCCTACGATAATATATGGCTCATCTGCACCGAGCCTTAGGATACACGATTAAAAGAGGTTTTTATTAGCCAACATAGCCCTACATATCTGTTAGCGAAATTTTCGCATGTTTGTTATAAGTTGTATGTGTATTAATACAAGCGACGGGTGTGTATATCGCAACTGGTACCACTATGCGATTTTCCCAGATAGACGATATAAATGTCCTCCATTTGATTCGGGTTTAAGAGTGCTTCAAACGTAGTTGCGTACGACCTTCGTCGTTGACCGACGGTTCCGTTGAAGAAATCCAACGTTAAATTGGGTGAGTGGCGCCGGCCGACTTTTCCAACCATCTAGAACTTTTTATTACACTTTATTATACACTTAATAGTCACAATTAAGATATACACTGAATTGACACGTATAAATTACACTTTACTCTAGTAACTTTATATAAATTAAGTGGGCGATTGGTTTAAGGGTAGAACCTCGGTAAAGAGATGTTGACTGTTCTATAGATAGAGAATTAGTAAGTTTTAGTGAGGATGTTGTGGCGGAGGAAAGCTAGGTGTGGGTGTGTCTAAGACCAAGGGAGGAGCTGATTTGTTAAGGACAATTTTGGCTAGGAAAGTGAGGGCGATAGACATTGCTTTCGGTTTGATCATAAGAAGGTTTTTTTTTATTTGGTAGGCTATTTACAATCAATTCTCGTTGAAAATTTTAAGTAATTTCATTTGGCAAGGTACAATAGCTTGGTTTATAATAATTTATATGTAGGAATGTTTATTATAAATTAACAGAAAAAAACAGTATGATAAACACAATATTGTAACACTCTCGCAAAATTGAATATAATATCGCGCTTCACGAATTCGTTTAACACTATTTCTACGTCACAGCAACACGATGAACTTCTCTCGACCACGATTAATTCAACTCTGACAGCATTACCACGCTCATTTTTCCTTTAACAAACCTTAGTAACGCTCACAACACTCCGTGACAATATTAACATATCTTAAAAACGTTTATAAACAATTAGCCATGTCTTTCGCTAACGTCACACCATCCCACAACTTCGGCCATTCTGACAAACACATCTGCCCCCAGATGTGCTCAATATTACTAATTACACTTGCGTTCCTGATTTCTTTATTATTCTGCAACGACTATTGACCTCAATGGATGACGATTATCCTTCGTTGTCTTCAAAATCGTCATCTTCTTCTTGAGCTTGGCAAACTCGATCACTCAAACCGCTTCGGCCTTCCTGTACTAATAACTCTTCTACTATATTTCGACTAAGCGCGTCCACATGACGCATCGCCGTACCTGGTCTATGCTCGATTTTATAATCAAATTGTTCAATCTTTCTTTTAACATTTTCTATCGTTTCTGCAGCTCTTGCAACTGCTCCTTCAAAGTATTTGTACTGTGTTCAAATTGCTTTTTCATATCTTCTATCAACGTATTCTTTTTCTCCAAATCTTTCGTTGCACGTTCTATTTCTGTCCGTTCTATTTCTGTCTGTCTGTCACACCAGATGGTGTGACGTTAGTGAAAGACGTGGCTGATTGTTTATAAATGTTGTTAAGATATGTTAATGTTGTCAAGGAGTGTTGTGGGCGTTACCAAGGTTTGTTAAGGGAAAAATGAGCGCGGTAATGCTGTCAGAGTTGAATTAATCGTGGTCGAGAGAAGTTCATCGTGTTGCTGTAACGCAGAAATAGTGTTAAGCGAGTTTGTGAAGTGCGATATTATATTCAGTTTTGTGAGAGTGTTACAATATTGTGTTTATCATACTGTCTTTTCTGTTAATTTATAATAAACATTCCTACATATATTATGTTGATTCTAGTTGAATCTAATGCTTCAATCTAAAGGGTATTTTCTTTTTAGTCTGCGGATCTGGTCCGTCGTGTCAAGTAGTTGGGCGACTAATGGGTTGTGGTGGTTGTCGACTCTTGTGTTATATCTGCTTCTGAACTTGTATATTTCTTCTTTTACTGTGGGTATCTTGACGTCGCGGTAGATTGTTTCGTTGGTGACATACCAAGGTGCATCTATTAAGGATCTTAGCGTTTTTGATTGAAATCGTTGAAGGATTTCTATGATGGAGTTACTCGCTGTTCCCCATAGTTGAATCCCATAGGTCCAGATAGGTTTTAGTATGGCTTTATATAGCATTATTTTGCTCTGAGTGCTTAAGTTGGAGCGACGGCCAATGAGCCAGTAAAATTTTTTAAGTTTAGCCTTGAGTTGCTTCGATTTGTCTATTATGTGTTGTTTCCATGTCAATCTCCTGTCCAGAGTCATGCCCAGATATCTGACTGAATCCTTGTTAGGAATTGTGATATTGTGAATGGTACCTGAGGGCAGGTTTGTTTTCGTAGCATGAAGGTTACCTGTGTACTTTCGACCAATCGCGGGGAGACACAATCGCGAGAAGAGACGTCAACGGGAGTCGTAAATTTCCGTTACGATTAAAATAATCGACACCACGATTTGATAGATCTCCTGATTTCCGGTAAGATAATACGGGTGATTCTGTTAGTATAACACTGCGATTCACAGAATTATAAGTTATATATTTCCAACACTTAAGTTACACCGATGAGTGGATATAATTCCTAGGTGACAACTTGTCGCACGAAGATAAGGTAGATATGCACAATAGAGCAAGGCTCTTGGAGTTGAACTTAGTATGTTAGTGGACGTAACACTAGAGGATACTTAATAGAGGAAGTGAATGTTCGGTGATCCCGCGAACTGACTTGGATAGTTGATGTGAATTATACTCCTCTAGCCTTGTGCTTAGACTTAGACGCTGACCTTTCCAGCATCTGTAGAAGAAGTAGCTGACTTGACCCTCCTGATGTCGTATGAGAAGTGGTTGACTTGACCCTCCTGATGTCGTATGGGAAGTGGCTGACTTGACCCTCCTGAGGTCGTAGGAGCAGTGAGGTTGGGTGACGATGCTGTGTCGGAGGAAAGCTAGCGATGGGTGTGTCTAGCGCACGGGATCATCGGATTTGTTCATGACATTTTGGTCAGAAAAGTGAGGGCAGTATACATTGCTTCTGATTGGATAAACGAAGGTTGGTGGACTAGGAAGGGTCTTACTCGCCCTCGATAGAAAGTTGCTAGTAGGAAGCATCGTACGTGAGAAAAACTAACTTTCCCTTGTCAAGCCGTAGTAAACAATAGTCTTTAGAAATGATTCGGAAAACAGATGTTTGTTGGGTCTGAAGGACCTTAGCTAGCAAATTATTGGAATTTATGATGGGTCCTTAAGACTATTGAGGGTCCGCCGTAAGGATGAGCGGACATCTGGTGTTCGTCTGGCCCGCGGTGTATGGCCTGGTCTAGATAGAGGCTCGCCCGACGTAACAACCTGTGTAGATTTATTTTCGTTAATTTTGAAGCCCCATTTGTGGAACCACTTTTCCATAGAGTCAAGACCTCGCTGGAGAGTGTGGGATGCCATTATTGGGTCTGAGTGGGATTCTAGTAGTACTTCCGAGTCCTAGGCGTAACTTTTCAAGACTGACTCTTACGACTTGACTTCCGATCGGATTCGGTTGTTTTTCTTTCGTCACCCCTCTATATCGCCACTATCCTAAAGTTTGTTAGGCGTCCGCGACTGGTGCCATGCACGTCGTCCTCTCGAACATTCGGCAGAAGCACCGCTGGGATATTGATGGTTCATTAGGCACTCCGCTTCGGCGATATACATTGTTGCCGGGTGCCAACACATCTTTATCTCCAGTCTTGAACTTTTTTTTTTTTTTTTTTGTACGTGGAGAAATCCTCATGGACACTCCGCTGCTGCAATAATCGCGTAACAGCAGAGTAGTGTCGGACTCCTACCGACTAAAACTCCACGATGACCATCTAATGCGCGTGACAGGGGTGCTCCAGGAACCTCTTATGAATTAACTTCAGTTGCATCCCCTTCTCGCGTTCTCTTGTTCGAGCCGGCTATTGAGTAGGTGTTAGGGGGAGGTCGTTGCCCCTAGTGCTGTCACTTCTTCTGGTCGTAGTCCGTTGGGGTTGTGGCGGGGAGGCTCTGGGTCGTCTGACTGCCATCCTTCTCCATCGTCTTATCCTGCAGGGGTGAGAGTTTTTCTTTCTCACCCTTTCCGCTCGCTCCTTCGCGAGCGTAACTCGCTCGCAGAAGAGGCGGACGGCCTCGTATTCCTGTGACCTTCTCAACGTCGCTTCCAACAAACGTTTATCCTATGGCGTGCCGCAGGGTGTAGCGGGGCAGCTCCGACGCCGGACAGAGCTCCCGGGTGTGCTGCGCTGTGTCTGTCGTCTCTCGCCTTATTCTCTTCAGGAACTCGCCGAACACGCCGTGTCCGGTGAGTACTTGTGTCATCCTGAATGTGAGTGGGAGGCCGTGGCGGCTCCTCCATGCCTCCCAGTTTGGTAGGACCGCATCCGCGCCTCGGTGTTCGCTTCTCTCGTTGATCAGTTGGGATCGCCACAGGTTCCATGTGTCCTCCTCGGCGGTTCCTGTGTCGTTTGGAGCCGCCTGCTCGGTGGGGTCTTCTCCCGGGTGCCATTCTCTCCGGCGGGTGTATCTCTTTTTGAGTGCCAGCGCCCGCAGCTCCCACGGGGGGGACGCGGCTAGGGTGGACGCCGACGCGTGAGACACCGTCCGGTATCCCCTAATGATTCTGATGACGGTCACTCTGTGCAGCCTTCTCAGGAGCAGGATGCTGCGACGGCTTGCCATCAGGTCGTCCGCCCATACTGGGGCCCCGTACATCACTCGTGACCGAACGACGCCCTCGTAGAGTCGGCGCATCGCGTCTCCGGCCCCGCCGATGTTCGCTAGTAGGCCGCACAGGGCATTGGCAGCCGCTGACACCTTCGGGATCAGTGAGTCGAAGTGCGGCTCGAACGTCCACTGGCTGTCGATGGTGAGTCCCAGATACTTCATCTGTGATCCCACCCGGACGGTTTTACCTGCCATGTTTATGCATAGGCCGGGCGGTGGTGTCCCTCGCCTCTTCCTGTCAAAGAACCAGGTGGCCTCCGACTTCGCAGGGGAGACTCTCAGGCCCAGTTCGTTTACGGCACGGATCGCACAGGCCGTTGCGATTCCGCCAATGCGCAGCGTCTCGTGCCAGCCACGACCCTCGACCAGGATTAGGGTGTCGTCCGCATAGCATACTATGGCCGCGCCTGGGGGTAGCGGGCATCGTAGTACCTCGTCGTACGCAACGTTCCATAGTATGGGGCCCAGCACCGAGCCCTGCGGGACGCCACGCTCGACGGATCGCTTTTCCTCTCCTTCCTTACTGGTGTAACACACCCACCTGTCGTCAAGGTAGGCTCGGATCAATCGGACGAGGTAGCTGGAAACCTCGAAGTGCTCCAGGGCCGTCACTATCCTGTCCCATGGCATGGTGTTGAACGCGTTGATGATGTCCAGGGAAACCGCCAGCGCCACGCCTTTCCGGGAGACCATGTCCTCCGCAATCGCTCGTACGCGTCTGACCGCGTCAATCGTCGAGCGCCCCTTCCGGAAGCCGTACTGGCTTTCGTGCAAACCTGGCACTTGGCCCGCTATGTGTCGTTCCAAGCGGGCGGCGACTACCCTCTCGAGTAGTTTGCCGACCTCGTCCAGTAGGCATATCGGCCGGTACGCTGACGGCGAGGTCGTCGGTCGGCCCTCTTTATGGAGCAGGACCAGCCTCGCCGTCCGCCACGCCCGGGGGTAGACTCCCTCCCTCAGGCATCTTGTGAAGAGGTGCCGGAGTCTGGGGGCCATGACCCCCATCACTTCCCCCCAGATCCGGCCAGGGATTCCGTCCGGGCCCGGTGCCACGTTGCGGGCGGTCATTCTTCTGGTTGCCTCCCATATCTCCTCCTCCGTGACTTCCCAGTCGTCCCTCCATTCCAGCGGTCGTGTCGTTTCCCGTGGCCGTTCCGCCGCTCTGTTTTCTTGTGGGGGAAAGAGCGTTCCGGTGATCCGCGTCAGCAGTGCAGGATCCATTTCCGCCGTTATCAGGGGGCCCTTCGCGCGCAGTTTCCGTGTCACCGTCCTGTATGGCCTCCCCCATGGGTCCGACTCGACTGTCTCGACCAGTTCGGACCAGACACGGTCCTTCGCTTTTTTAATTTCCCTCTGTAGCGAGCGCCGTAGCGCGCGGTACGTCCGGTAGCGCAGGGAGACTTCTTCTTCGTCGCGTCGTCGCCAGCGGCGGGCCCTTAGGTACTGTCTTCGGGCCCGGACACATCTCGTTCTCAGTTCCGCGATGCCGGGGTTCCACCAGTAAACTGCTCTGCTTCGCACCGTGCCCGGTGTGGCTCGTGGCATGGATGCGTCGCAGATTGTTGTCATGGCTTGGCGGAGGTTCTCGGCCTCCTCTTCCGCGTCTGCTTCGGTCGTCGTTGTCGAGGCCTCCCAGCTCCATGCTGTTGCTATAGCAGCCGCCCGGAGTAGGTCTTCGTTCCTCTCCTTTATTTTCCATCTGGGTGGTGGGCGCGCGTGCCTCCCCCTCGGCGGGCCGCGCCTGAGCTCCAGTCTTGAACTAAGCTGGTCGTGACACTATTGTAACGTCGACAAATTTCTCCAACCGACTCAGGAAACCCGAATCGCTTGGCACACGACACCAACTCCTAAAACAAAGGAATATGAATTCGGCACATAGGCATAAGATAAACGAACATCTGGAAGGGCTGGGCCTTGATCCAGACTTCAGCCTTTCGGTAACGGTCTAATCGCACACTTGTAATCTTATCATATAATAAAGGTATCTCGAACTCTGGTCCAAGAACCCAACATTATTTTTTATTATTATTTTCGCGTTATTTTTACGTGACATTTTGGCGACCCTGCCAGGATTCATTCGCTTCAGTGTGAACGAAATTACGATTTCAGTCTACGGACATCATTGAAGATCGAAGGATTGGGACCATTTGTGTTGTGAACTCTGCTACCAATAATTTACCACAGTGGGTCATCAGCGAGACTACTGTCAGCATAGAACAAATCAACAGAACGAGTTTGACACTCAAACAACACCTTTGAACGTGCCACAGAGGAAAACACCGCGAAGGAACCTCATTCTACGAACTTACGTATCAAGGTGAGAAAAATCTGGATTCCTTTAAACGATAGAACGCCTAAAGTTAGTCTCTCTAGCAACTCTAGCGAACAGGCAATATTCACAATGAACAATAAGAAAGATTCAAAAGCCGAGACAAGTTTACCCTCTACAAGTAAAACCCAAAATAAAACGGGATCACTTGATTCCTCTACCAGAGCAATTTTAGATTTAATACAGAGACAGAACGAAGAATTTCGACAACAATTTAACGAAATAAAGAATGCATTAAGATTAGCCAACGAAGAAAATAGAAAGCGCGCTAACGAAATAGAAATATTAGGTAGAAACCTCTCTCGTGTTAAACTATCACAAATAGACGTAGAATCAACTGAATTTAGTTCTGTGATGACTAACGATGGCGATAATATATCAGTATTAAAACACCATACTAATCCACCTCCACCTATGCCACAAAGACCACCAACATACGTCCAACCATCCAATCCAAGAGCTGCAAACTATGGAAATCTAAAGGTTGAAATTGCATTAAAATGTATTCCCATGCTAAACGGAGAAGATGATATAGGTGTAGAGGATTTTATTCGTGAAATAAAAGAAATGAGAATGATGTGTGGTGAGCAAATGTTGTTATTAAAAATGATCAAAATAGAGAAAATTGTAGGAAAACCCGCAATGGCAATTCGCAATATTCATATTAACGAATTTGAAACTCTGTACGAAGCATTAAGATTTAACGTAGCTACTCAAGCATCAGTAAGAGAACACCAAGATCAATTAAGAGAAATAAGGCAAGGATTAACCGAAAGCGTGCTAAATTATAACATATAACATAGATTTCGACGTGCTTTTAACAAGATTCAATACAGCATTAACAATGAATATAAGGACGAACTCGACGAGCGATGAACAATCGACTATACATGGACTCTGTGACTGACTGCATTTAGCAAGGACACTTCCACTACAATAGAATGCCATTCGGGCTCAAAGACGCACCTTTCAAAGAATAATGGATACCGCGTTGAGAGGTTTGATTAACAATTATTGTTTCGTTTATCTCGATGATATCATTATATTCGGGCAATCGATAGAAGAACAATAAAAATTTAGCCTTTATATTCTAAAGACTCAGGGAAGTATGTCTAAGAATACAACCAGATAAATGTGAGTTCTTAAAACCCGAAATAGAATATCTAGGACATGTAGTGACAGCAGATGGAGTAAAACCTAACCCTAAAAGGATGGAAGCAGTAAAGAATTTCAAATTACCCAAAAATCCTATAGATGTAAAATCATTCCTTGCGCCAGCTGGATACTATAGAAAATTTATTAGAAACTTCTCTAAAATTGCCAAACCGTTAACAGAACTAACTATGAAAGACATACAATTCCACTGGACTGACAAAACACAACTTAGCTTCGATACGTTTGTTGAGAATTGTGGATCTTGATAGCTGAAATAATGTTATGGGAGCACTAAATTTACATTTGGAATTAATATTAGAATAGTTATATATTTATTTGAGGAACGATTCTAAAGATATTCATCGATAAACACTTGCACGCGTCTCAGCAGTTTCTTCTATACTCGACTGTTAACCGATTGAATAATTTACATTCATCTGTTTTCGAGACGCCGCGCACACACATACCTCCACACACTGATACCCACATACTAGTATCTCTACTACGCATTTAACTCAGTCCAGCACAGAAAATTATGTATATCTCAACACACCTCCTTAATTTTTGTGCTGCATATTCATTTCCTTTTATAAGTCAAACAAATCATTCTTAAAAGTAATCTAAAATTTCCAAATTTGTTCCTCCCTAGAGCCTTCGTTAAAATATCAGCTACACTATTTTCTGAATCTACTTTCATAATGTCAATCTCTTTATTTTCGTAACTTTCATTCATAAAATGGAAGTGAACAACAATTTTCTTACAAATTTAATTTCGCTCACAGCTTCCGATAAAGCTACATACTCGACGGCTGTTGATGATTTTGTCACGCTACTTTGCTTTCTCGATTTCCAGTAAATTGCGTTTCCGAAAAATCTTATGATAAATCCCGTAGTGGATTTTCTATCTACTTTATCTCCAGCCCAATCAGCGTCAACAAAACAATCAATAACTTCAGTATTCAAATTTCTTTTATAAGTTAATTTCAATTTCCTAGTTAAATATAAGTATTTCAAAATTCTCAATGCATATTTATAGGGGGTCCCGTCGTAACTGTTTTGAAATCGACTTAAATAGTTTACACTATAGCTAACGTCTAATCTTCTTCCAGTATTAATATATAATAAAGCTCCTATGAGATTTCTGTATCTTATATCATCTGAGGCTGATTGTGCGGGTTCTAAACTTAAGTTTTGTTCCATTGGTGTAAAATGTAGTTTACTATTTTCTATATTATATTGTTTCGCTAATGACACTATATAACTACTTTGATCTAATTTCATCTCACACTTCTTATTATCGTATTCAATGTTTATTCCTAAGTAAGTCTTTACTTCACCTAAGTCCTTCATCGCAAATTTCTTTGACAATTTGTTTTTAATTTCATCGATTTTTCTTTTGCTTTTCCACATATTCATAAGTCGTCTACGAATAGAATTAAATATATAACATTATCGCTCTTATACTTCATATACAGATAATAATCGCTCTCACTTCTTTGAAATCCTAATTTTTTCATATACCCGTCGAAACATTCATACCAAGCTCTTGAACTTTCACGCTATCCGTATAACGCTTTTGATAATTTACATACTCTCCCGCTTTTATCGTCGTAACCTATAGATTGTTTTACAAATACTTCCGTTTTTATAGTTCCGTTTAGGAATGCCGTTTCTACATCCATTTGCATAGCCGTCAAATCATATTGACAACAATCAGATAGTAATAACTTCAACGTTTGCATTTTTACCACTGGAGAGTATAAATCTTCCAGTATTTCCTTTTGTTGGAAATCTCGAACAACTAGTCGCGCTTTCTTACGATTATCAGATTTATTCGTATATATCCATTTCAAATCTAATACTTTTTTGTCTTTTGGTTTCTCTACTAATTTACCAGGTTTCATTTTTGATTAAACTATTCATTTCTCGATCCATTGCTTCTTTGCATGAACCGCTGTCATCACCACTTAAAGTTTCTTCATAGATTTGAGGACTGTCTGCGCTAACTACATTCACATAAATGAAATATGAACTCGTTTGGCCATCTTTGAGATTTCTTTCTTTCCCGTCCTGACCTTCTCAAATTATTTTCTATGTCTTCAAGTTTTTCTTCTGATTCGTTACTTCAATTTCTCTCCTTTTCTATTGCAACCTGCTCGACCTTCTCGTCATTTATTTCATTTTCATGAATTTCGTTTGAATCCGAACGTTCGTCAAAATCCTTTTCTGTTTCATTATCTGTTTCATCTTTTCCTTGAAATCCTACTAAATTTTCATCTTCACCTATAAATTCTACGTGTCTTGCAATTATAATTTTATTGTTAACCTATATCCATTGTTTTCATAACCTACAAGTATCCCAGTGCAATTTCAGCTATTCTTACGAAAACTCTACTTCCGTACAATCTTAAATTATTTATATTCGGTTTCCTTTTAAAAAATATTTCAAATGGTGTTTTATTTTCATATGTGTCCGTAATGGTTCTATTTTTTAAGTGCGCCGCGGCTCTAACTATTTCCGGCCAATATTTAATATTCAGCTTTGAATCATGTAATAAGCATCTAGCGGAATTGATGATTGTTCTATTGTAGCGCTCAGCTGTTTCATTTAACTCGTGAACATAAGGTGGGCATGGTTCTACGAAAATTCCCTTTTCCCTAATTAGATTGTACATGTTTTTGTTCATGTGTTCTTTTCCATTATCGCATCTTAGTCTCTTTATCTTCTTACCAGTAAGATTTTCAACTTTGTTTATATAATCAAGGAAACAATTGTAAATTTCACCTTTTGATTTCAAAGTATAAATCAATGCGCACTTATTGTAGTCGTCTATAAATGTTAAGAAATATTTGGATCCATCAAACCCGGTTTTTTTTATGAGGTCCATTTAAATCGGTATGTACTAATTCTAAAATCTCGCGTGCTCTACTACGGTTATTTTGGAAGGGCAAATTGTGCATTTTATTTTGGATACATGTACCACATTTTAATTGTACTTGCTCAAAATTTTCTGGCATTCCCTCAACTAATTTTTTCTTACACATTGTATCTAAATAACCAAAGTTTACATGTCCTAAGATCTTGCAAAGTTTTTCCTTATTTGTCGTTTTTTCTACATTTATAGCGTGAGATTCTTGCCTTTCAATGTAACTACTTATCTTATATAAACCATGATCTTTGAATGCGATCCCTATCGACTCTCTGTATTTGTTATGTATCTTTGAAGTATTTCCTGCTGAGACTATCTTATTTTCATTCGTTACTCTCGCATACCTAACCAAGTTGTTATCCATTTCTTTCACGTAAAATACATTAGACATTATAATTTTAATCCTCCTTTTGTTTACTTCAAAGTAAGTTAAAATTTTTCCAACTTTTGTTCCTTTCAGAATTCTACCATCTCCTACCTTTACGTTTATCGGGCTGTTTCGACCACTCGCGGCGAGACGCGATCGCGACGAAGCACGCTAACGGGAGTCGTAAATTCCCGTTACTATTAGAGAATCGACGCCACGAAATGATCGATCCCCTATTTCGATTAGAATAATAGAGGTGGTTAATTGAATATTACACTGATGTAACAAGTTGTAAATGACAGTTTATTCCAACAACTTTGTGAAGAAGATAGTTACGCTGGTGCGTATGTATAAGATAAGTGAGTGACTGATCATCGGGTGTAAACGATCGAAGGAATGTTGACTGCTTGAAGGATGAAAAATCAGTGATGTTCGGTGACGATGCTGTAGCGGAGGAAAGATAAGGATGGGTGTGTCTAGCGCACGGGACCATCGGATTTGTTGGTGACGATTTTGGCTAAGAGAGTGAGGGAAATAGGATTCGTTGTTAATTGGTTAAACGAAGGTTGGTAGACTATGAAGGATCTTAGCTGCCCTCGATAGAAAGTTGCTATTAGGAAGCATCGTACGTGGGAAAACCCAACTTTCCCTTGTCAAGCCGTGGTAGACAATAGTCCTTAGAAAGTGATTTAGAAAAAGATATTTGTTCGGTCTGAAGGACCTTAGCAAGCAAATTACTGGGATTTATGACGGGTACTTAAGGCTATTGAGAGTACGCCATAAGGATGAGCGGACATCTGGTGTCCGTCTAGACCGTGGTGTATGGCCTGGTCCAGGTAGAGGGTCGCCCGATGTAACACGGGCTTTTTAAACTTTCGTACTCAACAAAATAAGAATCATCATTTACAATGTGATCTGAACATCCACTATCCAATATCCAATCTATTTTTCGCGTATCGTTAGTACATACTGTAATAGCATTCTTATTATTATCGCGCTCTACTCGCGTTAGGAAAGATCCAATTTCTTAGTCGTCGTAGTCCTCGTTGTATGAATAATTTGCGTCGTGTTGACTTGCCCCGTTGTAGCGTTGTTGCCAGCCTCTGCTTCGTCCTCGTTGGCCAAATCCTCGTTGACCATATCCTCGTCCTCTTTGGCCAAAAGCTTTGGTCCGCCGCGACCCCTATTCTTCTGCGGCTGATACGCACCTCCTTGCCATTGCGCTCCTCCATTGTTTCCGCCATTGTTTCCGCCTCTGCACGTGTTTGTACAATTTCTTACCATGTGGCCGTACTTTCCACAGCCATGGCACTTTATGTCGCTTTTTTCGGCTTTGAATTCATTTGATCTTTTCCTATCACTTTCGCTCTCGGTTCTGTCCGAGCAGCCGAGCTAAACGAACGTGTAAAACAGTGCTTCAGAGAAAGTGCAGGAAGTGGGGAGAAGAAAGTTACGAACGTCAACGCCCATAGCCAAATGGTGGAAATTCGTGTCTTCTACTAAAAAGACTATTATCAAATCTAAAATGCAAAATCACATCCGACCGATAAAAATAATTAGTAAAGACGAAACATACTACATAAACAAAACAACAAATACTTCAAAATCAAGCCAATCAATAAACGAAGAACAGGAGTGCTCAGCGACAAACAAAATTGAAATGGAACCAATCCAAAACAATGAAGAGAATAAAACCAGTAACGAACTAACCCACCAGGATGAAAGATGGAAGGTAGCAAGTTGCAACAAAAAACGAAAAATAACAGCAAATATCAACATGAGGAAAGCTATAGCAGCACAAAAACAACAATGGTTACAAGAAATCCCACTTCGAAACTCCTTCCGGTCGGAAAACCAATAACCCACATCGCTAAACTACCGTCAATTTACATCGTAGCCCAAATAGACCACCTCATTGAACTACTTAACAACACGGCAGGAAAAAAATTACAGTATAAAACAATTAAAACAAGACCAAGTAAAAGTACAAACGAACACTCCAGAAATTTTCAGAAAAGTGACAAAAGCACCAAAAGAGAACAACGCCGGGTATCACACTTACCAGCTCAAAGCTGATAAAAGTTATAAAACAGTAATCAGAGGATTACATCCAAAAACAAATACAAATAACATATGCGAGGAACTAGCTAAAATCGGGCATCATGTAAGAGCAATAAACAACATAACCAGGTACGATACTAAACAACCATTGCCGCTATTCCTAATAGAACTTGAACCTAAAAACAATAACAAAGAAATTTTTGAAATTAAAAAGGTTCTAAACACAATAGTAACAGTGGAGCCATCTAGACATAAAAAAGACATACCGCAATGCACACGGTGTCATCAATATGAACACACAAAAAATTACTGTAACAGAATCTCGGCGTGTGTCAAATACGCAGAAATGCATCTAACAACGAACTGCCCATACACGCGAAAATGTTACAACTACAGTGGAAACCACCCAGCCAGCAACAAAGGCTGTGTAGTCAGAAAGCAACTGCAATGTAAACTGTTTCCGCCGCTTTGAAACAGGACACACAACAACTTTCACGCGCAACACGATAGCACAGAAACAGAGACAACACCAAATCTACAGCACGTAATGAACAATAACCACAGTAACACCAACGCCGTTAGTAGCCGAAGCTACGCGCAAGTAACCAAACAATCAGCACCCTTAGACAATAAAAATCAGAACAATTACAGCAACGACACTACAGAAATCAAAGAACTACTAAAGCAATCCATCAAAAACACAGAAATGCTAACAAAAATGATAAGCGAACAAAACGCAGTCCCCAAACAGCAAACGCAACAAATCACAGTCATGCTACAACTACTTACAAACATGCTAAGCAAAAAAATAAAAATGGACGTGCTTAAAATAGCAGCCTGGAACTCTAACGGCCTATAACAAAGAGCCCTAGAAACTAAAACATTCCTGTATAACAATAATATCGACATACTACTCGTATCAGAAACACACTTCTCTCCAAAAAGTTACATAAAAATACCGTACTACACCATATATGCACACGGGGGGGGGGCGCAGTGATAATAAGAAACGATATCAAACATCACTTACACAGCCAAGTAAGAAAGGAATATACCCAAACAACCACCGTTACAGTACAAACTAGCAGCAACCACTTCCAGTTGTCACCAGCATACGTACCACCGCGACACAATGACAGCGTAAATGTGGGAGAAGTACTTTCGACACTTAGGTGACGAGTATATCGCAGCTGGAGACTACAACTCAAAGCACACACTATGGGGATCAAGAATCACTACACCACGAGGTAGGACCTTGGAAAACTACATTAGAAACAATAACCTCAATATATTATCCACGGGAAGACCGACATACTGGCCAACAGACCTGAGCAAAATTCCTGACCTACTCGACTTTGCAGTTACAAAAGGACTAAACGCAAATAAAATAAAAATAACACCCAGCTGCACCCATAATAATTACATACAGACACAAACCAATACTTTATAGCAACCCAGAGATACTATGCAACAAAACCACCAAATGGCAAACATTTAAAGAAATAAGTGAGAGCAAAATCAGTTGCAACATCCCATTGAAAACTCGAACACATCGAACAGGCAGTAACAGCATTGACAGAAACTATCCAAGAAGCAGCAAGGGCAACCACTATACCTGAACCAACCAACAGACAAACAAAAATAATTCCACCAGACATACTTGAAAAAATTAAAGAAAAAAGAAAAACGAAAGCAAAATAGCAAAAACATAGAACACAAGAAAACAAAAAATACCTAAACAAACTTGCAAAGGAAATAAAAAACAAAATAAAAGAGCATAACAATAACGAATTCACAAAATTCATAGAGTCACTCTCTGCACATGAGAACTCCAACTACTCCCTATGGAAAGGCACGAAAAAAATAAAGAAACCACTAAAACTAGTCCCAGCAGTCAGAAAAACAGACAACACATGGGCAAGAAGCAACGAAGAGCAAGCTGAAGAATTTTCCAACCACCTTTACAACACATTTACACCACATAATATCAACAACAGCAATCCCAAATGCCATACGGACGAGGATGTGCAACCCACTAGTACCTCAACTGACAAACACTACAGCATACCTAAAACAACAGCACAAGAAATTAGAAACATAATCGAGAAAACAAAAAATAATAAAGCACCAGGAATCGACCTAATCAATAGGTCGAAAGTCCTGCGAAGTGCAGGAGGAGACCACCCTGCGAACTATAAAGGTTGCGCTGCCCATAAAACCCTGTACACAAATAAGTACCCTAAACCCAGAGCAAAAGAGATAACCAATCAAGTACCCAGTCCTCAAAAATTCTCTACTACTTCAATGTCTTATGCCCAAGCAATCCAGGGAAATCAACAATATATCGAAACTGGCCACCATGATATTCCGTTCCGTTATCAAAAGGGTATGTTGCGTCGGACGACACTCTACCTAAACCAGGCCACACACCGAGCACAAGATGGCAGCCAGATCTTTTTATTTATTAAAATTTACAATCAATTCTCGCATTGAGAATTTTCAGTAATTTTTTCTGGCGTGGTGCAGTGACATGGCTAAATATTTATAATAAGTTAATACTTATTATAGATAAGTATAATTTATAAGTAAGTATTATAAATAAGTAAATATTACTTAATTTAGATAGCTAATTGAATCTAGCGTTTAGGTCTAGCGGGTAGTGTCTCTTCAGCCTGCGGATCTGGTCCGACGTATCAAGTAGTCCAGTAATTAAGGGGTTTCGATGTTTGTTGACTCTTTTGCTATATCTATCGCTATATTTTGTTATTTTCTCTTTGACTGTTGGTATCTTGAGGTCGCGATGTATTAGTTCGTTGGCGACATACCAGGGTGCATTTATAATGGATCTTAGCGTTTGTATTTTCGACCAATCGCGGGGAGACGCAATCGTGAGGAGAGACGTCAACGGAAGTCGTAAATTCCCGTTACGATTATAATAATCGACACCATGAGTTGATCGATCCCCTGATTTCCGTTAAGATAATAGGGGTGATTCAGTTAGTATAACACTGTGATTCGCAGGGTTATAAGGTTTTTATTTCCAACACTTAAGTTACACTGTTGAGTAGGTATAAATCGTAGATGACAACTTGTCGCACGAAGATAAGATAGATATGTAACATAGAGCAAGACTCTTATAGTTGAATTTAGTATGTTAGTGGATGTAGCACTAGAGGATACTTAAGAGGAAGTGAATATTCGGTAATCCCGAGAACCGACTTAGATAGTTGATGTGAGTTAGACTCCTCTAGCGTTGTATAATAAGTAAAGTAGACTTTTCGCAGTGTATACTTAGTCTTAAAGTTGACCTTTCTAGTGATGTAGAAGAAGTAGTTGACTTTCCTAGCGGTGCAGAAGAAGTAAGGTACAGTATCGATGCTGTGTCGGAGGAAAGATAGCGATGGGTGTGTCCTGAGCACGGGACCATCGGATTTGTTCATGACATGTTTGGTCAGGAAAGTGAGGGCAGTATGCATTGCTTCTGATTGGATAAACGAAGGTTGGTGAACTAGGAAGGGTCTTAGCCGCCCTCGATAGAAAGCGGCTAGTGAGAAGTATCGTACGTGAGAAAAACTAACTTTCTCGTGTTAAGTCGTAGTAGACAATACTCTTTAAAAGGCGATTGAGAAAAAAGGTATTTGTTCGGTCTGAAGAACCTTAGCTAGCAAATTACTGGGATTTATGATGGGTCCTTGAGACTATTGAGGGTACGCAGTAAGGATGAGCGGACATCTGGTTCCCGTCTGGCCCGCGGTGTATGGCCTGGTCTAGGTAGAGGGTCGTCCGACGTAACAGCGTTTTCGATTGGAAGCGTTGAAGTATTTCAATGTTGGAATTACTTGCTGTTCCCCATAATTGGATTCCTTAGGTCCAGAGAGGTTTTATTACAATCTTATAGAGAGTAATTTTATTCTGTGTGTTTAGTTTGGTTCGTCGGGCAGCCAGCCAATAGAATTTTTTGAGTTTGTCCTTTACTTGCTTCGTTTTGTCTGCGATGTGGTTTTCCCAGGTTAATCTCCTGTCCGGGGTCATACCCAGATATCTGACTGTGTCCTTGCTAGGAATTGTTGTATTGTTGATGGTGATCTGGGGGCGGGTTTGTTTTCGGAGCGTGAAGGTTACATGTGTGGATTTTTTCCATATAGTCGAGACACCGCTGGAGAGTGGATGAAGCAATTATCGGCTCTGCGTGGGAAGCGAATAGCGCTGTGTCGTCAGCAAATGTTGCTATTGTTATCTCTGTTGATATAGATAAATCGGCAGTGTAGATGGAGAACAGCAGGGATCCGAGGACACTGCCTTGGGGTATGCCAGATTCTATTGGGAATGTTGTGGAAGTGGCGTCTAAGCATTTAACCATGAATTATCTATTGGTTAGGTAGGACTTTAGGATGCAGTAGTAGGTGTGTGGTAGGATTTTGTGTAGTAGTAGAAGTTTGTATAGTAGCCCTTCATGCCATATTTTGTCGAATGCCTGTTGAATGTCTAGGAATACCGCTGAGCAATATTTTTTCTTTTCAAGGGTTTGGCTGCTAATGTGAGTTATACGATGAATTTGCTCTATCGTAGAATGTTGCTTCTGAAAATCGAATTGATGATCTGGGAGTGTTTTCAAATCCTCTATGAGTGGAAGGAGTCGATTCGTTAGCATCTTCTCGAATAGTTTTGACAAAGTAGGTAGAAGACTAATTGGGCGATAGGAGCTAGTTTCGAGTATTGGTTTTTCGGGTTTAGGGATGAGAGTAATCAGTGATACTTTCCAGGACTTAGGATAATATTCAAGGCGAAGAATTGTATTAAAAATTGATGTGATGAGTGCAATCCCTTTTATGGGAAGTTCCTTGATTGCTTTATTACATATTTGGTCATGCCCCGATGCTTTCCTGGGATTTAGGCGACGGATTAATTCTGTAACTTCTACAGAAGTGAAAGGTTCAATAGGAGGAGACATTTGGAAGGGAGAGTGCAGGTATTCCGTTATTTCCGGGGTAATATTGGAGGAATGAGGTTTAATTACGTTAGATATGTGATTAGCAATCAGGTTGGCTGTTTTGTAGGGCTACGCGCCCATCCACCTTGCGGATAGTGGATTGGAAGGATTATTTGCGGGGGACGAGTGAATATTCTGGAAGCCCTCCATAGTGAGTAGAGGGAGTCAGCTGTGGGAGACAGATTGGAGAGATATTTTTGAAAACAGTCATTTTTATAGTTTTTAATGATTTTGGTTAGCTTCCTAGTTGCGTTGTTTAGTTTACGTTTGTCATGCGGTGTTCTGTGGGTCTGCCATACTCTTCTTAATCTACGTTTTTCTGTTATTTCTTTAAATATGTAACGGGGATATTCACGTTTGCTGATAGAAGTCTTAGTGGGTGTGGAGGAGCAGATAGCGTTTATTATGTTCGTGTTTAAGTATTTCGTGGCTGCTTCGATATCTTCATTAATTTTTAATGAAATTATTGCTGAAGTTGAGTGATTAAAGACTTCTCTAAAGAGGTGCCAGTTGGTGAGTTGGTTATGAATAAAGCAATTAGGTGTATTCTCTATAATTGTTGAACTGACAGTTGCTATCACGGGGGAGTGATCAGAAGAGAGATCAGCCGAGGAGTTGATTTGGACGTATCATAGCGAGATATTTTTAGTTATGAAGAAGTCAAGTAGGTCGGGTATTTTGTTAGTGTCTGTGGACCAGTGCGTGGGTTCGTATGTGGTGAGGTAGTTGAGATTGTTGGTGATAATGCTGTTTAAGAGATTTGTTGAAAATTGTGGATCTTTGAAGCCGAAATAATGTTATAGGAACATTAAATTTATATTGACAGTTATTACTAAAATAATGACATATTTATTACATGGACGATTCTTTATATATTTATCGATACACACTTGCACGCGTCTCAGCACCTTCTACACCCGACTCTTCATCGACGACTCTTAACCGACTGACTGTTTACATTCCTTTGTTTCGAGACGCTGCGCACACACACATACTTCCACACACACTGATATATACATATAAGTATTTCTACTACGCACTCATATCTCAACAAGATTTTTGCCTCCTACTGTGACCAGTCTGCTGCCCCATTGGGTATGTTTGGCGTTATAGTCTCCTCCAGTTATGAATCTATTGCTCAGAGCATCAAGGAAGTTATCAAAGTCTTCTTTGGCGATGGAGTGTCTGGGAGGACAGTGTACTGCTGAGGTGGTGATTGTGCCATGGCAGTCTTCTATCGCTACGTTTGTAGCTTGGAGATAGTCTTTCTGGAATGATGGAAGCTCGCAATGCTTAATGCTAGCTTTGATAATGATTCCGGTGCCGCTGTGGGCCTTTCCACTGGGATGTTGGGTATGGTAGAAGTTACAACCGTTTATTTTCAGGTAATTGTTAAGGAAATTCGAGGATTTGGAAATACAAATAATTGACTATATTTCACACACAACAGCTATACATCTATATTACACTCTGAAGAACGTCTTGCACGCACGCTTGTCGCCAACCGACTAACCAGGATCTTCTAACGGCAGGCTTTTGTCTCAACTAAGACCTGGACGCCCTCTGACCCTTACACACACACTCTCATGTACAGTGTAAATGTATCACTTCCCTAACACGCCTCCTTACATTTATACTGTACACTTAACTTTATTTACATACTTGTCGAATTAACAAAATATTTAACATTTATCGCTTTATTTACATTTCTCTTATTTTACATTCATCCATGACCTAAACCTTTCAAATTTCTCTCTACACAGTGCCTTCGTAAAAATATCCGCAGTGTTTTCTTCTGTACTTACTTTTATTATGTTTATCTTATTTTCCTTTACGTACTCGTGAACGTAGTGGTAATGAACTTCGATGTGTTTAGAATTTTTTGTAAAAGTTCCGTATTTTGCTATACTCATTACTCCAGAGTTATCCTCATAGATTTTTACAGGGTTATCGTCTACATTTACATCGAAGATTTTCATTAGTTCTCTGATAGTCATTACTTCGCTCACCGCTTCCGATAGAGCTACATACTCTGCATACGTCGAGGCTTTTGTCACACACCTTTGTTTTTTAGACTTCCATCCAATTACATTTCCATACAATCTAATTACATACCCAGAAGTTGATTTCCTATCTATATGATCTCCTGCCCAATCAGCGTCCACATAACACTCTATCGTTTCGCACTTTTCATTTCTTTTATAATGTAGCCCTAAATCTCTAGTCCGGTACAAATATTTCAATATTCGCAAGGCATATTTAAAATGTGTCTCGTTACAACAATCTTGAAATCTACTCAGATAATTCACACTATAACTTATATCGGGTCTGGTATTTACACTAATATACAGCAATGCGCCAATTAAATTCTTGTATCCAATGTCCTCTCTATTTATCTCAGCTTTTTCAATTTTTAAGTTGGTCTCCATAGGTGTACAGTACAATTTGCTATTGTGTAATTTATATTTGTTTGCTAATGATTCTATGTATTTCTTTTGGCTTAATCTCATTTCATTTTTTAAATAATCATACTCTATATTTATTCCAAGATATTCTTTTACTTCACCTAAATCTTTCATTTCAAATTTATCAGTTAATAATTTTTTTACACTTTGTATCTTCCCTTTGTTTTTACTACAAATCAACAAATCGTCTACGTATATTAACAAATAAACAACATTTTCTCCCTCTCCATAAGTATATAGGCACAGCTCTATATTGTTCTTCTTAAAACCTAATCTCGTCACATACTTATCAAAACACTCATACCAGTCCCTCGGACTTTCTTTTAACCCATAAAGCGCTTTCGATAATTTACAAACTCTATTCGTTCCGTCCGCATATCCCTTTGGTTGATTTACATATACCTCCAAGGTTACTTCACCATTTAAAAAGGTAGTTTCTACATCCATTTGCTCAATTATTAATCTATTTTGACAACAATATGATAGCAATATCTTAAAGGTCTGATTACTCGCCACTGGAGAATATATGTCATCGGCTACGTTTCTTTGTTGAAATCCCCTTACCACTAATCTAGCCTTATACCTGTCCTCTGATTTTTTCGTGTAAACCCATTTTACATCTAATACTTCTTTGCCTTTTACCATTTCTACCAATTTCCAAGTTTTATTCTTATAGAGACATTCTATTTCCTTATCCATAGCCTGTTTCCAAACTTCATTATTTTCGCAACAAATCGCCTCCTCAAATGTACGAGGGATATCTACTTTACAATAATTTGCATGAATCTCGCAAATATTTTCCTTTTCTGGATACCTTACTGGAGTTTTCTTAATACGTGTAGATCTCCTAGTAGTGTTTGAGCTTTCAGTACTACTATCATTTTCATCTTCCCTACCTTCTAACTCTTCCTTATCCATACCATCCAATGAATAGTTATCTTCGCTATCATTTCTCTAATCTGCCTCCAATGAGTTTTCCTCAAAACCGATACATTAAGTGTCTGTCTCTATGACCTCTACATGTCTAGCTATTGTTATTTTTCCACCTAATAAGACTCTGTATCCTTCTTCACTATATCCTAATAGAATTCCCATATCTGCCTTCTTGTCCCATTTGGAAACTCTTTTTTGTTCTGGCCTTCTTACAAAAACTTTACTTCCATAGAGATGTAGATTTTTAACACTTGGTTTTCTCCCGAAGAATATTTCAAAAGGTGTCTTTCTCTCTATAGTATTCGCTAATATTCGATTTTTCAAGTATACCGCTGTACAAACTATTTCCGGCCAGTACCTTTTATGTACTTTCGCTTCCGCTAACAAGCAACGCGCCATGTCCATTGTGACATCAATCACATCTCAACCTACATCAGTGATAATACATCGACCCCCGACCTTCGGACACTTTTGGACACATCACCACCTTATCATCATAGCATACACCAAGGCTGTGACGCACCTCAGTCCACATCAGAGATAGGATATGGACCCCCGACCTTCGGACACTTTTCTACATCATAACCTACACCTAGCCCCTCAACATCCTAATTGTATGTGGTTACACAGCTTCTTGACTGTTCGTTCTGGTTAGCGTTTGCGTTTGTTTTAACTGATTCTAGTTTACGCTTTTTAATGTTTTTGGTGTCAATATGGTGGGATATATTGCTCTTTTGCCACGGAAGACGTAGCGCGGTGCAATTATGGTTTTGCTCAAGAGAGCCTGGTCGCGATTCTTGGGCCATCATCGAGCCAGTTAATTCAAGTTGAATAACTATTCGAGAGGCTATGAGACTATGATTCGGGTAGAGTTTAGGAGCGTTGGAATTTTTCACTAATAAGATAGGAAACACTTGGATTATGTTTGTTTCGATTCACTTTCGACGGATGGGCGGCACGTGTTGTTTTGTGAACTTCACAGGGCACTAGACACACGTCTGCAGGTTGGGGCACTCGGACTGGAACTGAGATCGTTTTAAAAGCGAATCTTAACGTCATTGATTTTATCCATATTAACGTCTGTCTTCTACAATGCAATGATATAATTGACGTAGTGAACATTTCAATGTGACTTCTGACATCATGACCTTAAAGTGACATTGGAAAAGATAGATGATGTAAGGATAATGAATTATTTTATTAAATGTTTAAAACACTGTCTGTCTATCTGCTGGACATATAAAAGATATATGTCGTGAATGATGATGGTGAAAATTGATCTTGAAATTTAAAGCCAAAATCTTTTCGTATTGCACCATATAGAACTGATCACGAGGAACAAAGATCTCAAAGAATCATAGGTCGTGATTCAACTGTTCTCTTAAAAAATGATATTAAAGTTCCATTGAAACCTGCATTGACATTGTTCACAGTATGTTTACATTTCACAGTCGGGCAGGAAATAAATAATCTCATATTAACGAGGAAAAGGGAAACTGTGTCTTAATCTACCTTTTTGAATAATCCACCATAAACAAAATGAAACAACTAATTCCATGGTTTCACATTATTATAGAACTATTTACTGCATGAAAAAAACCTTTCAAGAAATAGTCCAAAAATCACGAAGATGCTGTTAGCTTTTCGCTGGTGAACATACGAAGGACCACTATGTTTTTTTAAATAGAATCACATTTTTCCGCGCGTGGTCGATATATTTTGTCAGTTCATATAGGAAAGCATTAGCCTGCTCATGCCAAGAAACAATTATTTCAGGATATATTTTAACAAATTATGATTTCAATGATGATTTGATAAATATCTCCTGAGATGGTGTTTTGACATAAGCAAATAAATACTTTCCTATATGGAATAACGAGATGCCTTGACTAGCGTACAAAGAAATGTGATTTTATTTTTAAAAGAATCATAGTTTACCTTCGTAATAATATATTCCATCGTGTTTCTCTATGAAAAAAGAAACTAACATCAATTAGTGGCCTCTTCGACGTCATTCGTTTAAATAATTTTTTAATAATTTAAAACAGTGAAATTAGGTTCTATTTTGGGCGCATCTCACGTGCTAACGAATAATTTTCTATTTCCTCACCAATATCACGTTATTTACTTTCTACCTAACTGTGAAACATTTTTTGAGAGAATGAGTTCCATATGATGCAATGCAAAAAAATTCCATTTTGAATTTCAAGGTGGCCCTAGAATCACCCTATAGTGGCTTATTTTTTATCCTTTATTTATTTTATATACCGATACGTACTATACTGGCTCGCGAAAATATTCTAATATCATTTAAGGGGGAACAACGTTTTTGAAATCGGACCAGATAACGAGTTCTGTCGAGAAGTTGAAAGAATTTGTTACGTCGCGTAACACTCTACCTAGCCCAGGCCACATACCGCGGGCAAGATGACAACCAGATGTCTTCGGATACTCACTGCGTACCCTCAATAGTCTCAAGTACCTTCCATAAATCTCAGGAATTTCCTAGTCGAGGTCCTTCAAACTGAACAAACGTCTGTTTCCGAAGAATTTCTAAAGACCTTTGTCTACTACGGCTTGACAAGGGAAAGTTAGTTTTTCTCACGTATGATGCAACTTTCCTCCCACTAACCACTTTCTCTCGAGGGCGGTTAATACCCTTCGTTTAATCAATTAACAACGAAGCCTATTTCCCTCACACTCTCAGCCAAAATCGTCATCAACAAATCCGATGGTCCCGTGCGCTAGACACACCCATCCTTAGCTTTCCTCCGCCACAGCATCGTCTCCGAACAGTACTGATTTTACATCCTTCGAACAGTCAACATCCTTTGACCGGGAATACACCCGTAGATCAGTCACTCACTCATTTTATACATACGCACCAGCGTAACTGTCCTCTTTACAAGTTGTTAGAATAAACGGCGATATAACTTATCATACAGTGTTACATTCATTGAACCACCTCTGTTATCTTAATCGAAACAGGGGAACGACTATTTCGCGGCGTCGATTAACCGAATCGTGGCGAGAATTTACGCCTCTCGCTGACGTGTTTTCCTAGCGACCGCGTCTCTCCGCGAACGGTCGTAACAGAATTAATGTACTAAATGTAAGAAAATTGCAATTGAATGGAATCGCGAAGAAAATAGCACGGTTCACCTTTTACAGCTTCTTTTGTCTAACTCTGTAATGACAATTTAAGAAACTCGTTTTGTAGGTTTACGTCAGTTATATACATATTGGAAATTTCGTCTTATAAAACAAAATGAAATTGTATAGATTGATATTCTATAATAAATTCCGTGCATTGTTATATACACATGCCGGAGATGAAGGGACATCGGGGCCTTTCTTTTGGAATTTTTGGGAAGATCCCCAATACTTTAGTCTAGACTATTTATTATAGCTGTACTTAAATAATAAAACTTAGAAGTAATTGTTACGATTCAATCCGATTATGTTTGCCCGAGATTTGTGACAGTGGGCTTAGGCTCGACGTGACACAACTGGTCGCCGGATGTGGCCACGGTCACGGGATGAACGTTTTTACCTAACAGAGAAGTGCCAATATTGTGGGACACACGTTGTATTAACAATCAAACCCCGGGTAGATGGAATGTCAGCTCTACGCGGGTCTGCCTAAAAACAGCGGCTGGAATTTTGTTGGTATCCCCGGCCAATATGCAACGAACAAACGCAATCTTAAGGAAAGGAAAGATTCCATCAGTCATTTATTCTTGCGATCACCTTGGAGACTTCTCACACCGTCTTTACGTACAGTATTATACCGAGCGTCACAGTAAACGTTACATTGTGCTTCAAAATATATTTTACGTTTAACAAAGAGTTACTCCGTTGACCGTGGATTCGTTATTGAACTTAAGAACATTGTCTTTAACATGTCGAGTGTCTAAACACAACGGTTATTTGTCAAATTCTGTAAAAACCATATTTATACCAGTAAATATAATCTCTATTGTACAAAAACGATGGCTAGTCCGAATGAGGATTCGTTACACGCCCCTAAACCTAACGATAACCCGACATATACATGTCGGGTTTACATTAGAATTAGGGTTAGGGGCGCACGTTTTTTCTACCCGATTCCGAAGGAGCTAAAAGAAACTACGCGATTGCACCGCTCTTTAAGTTCCATGAACCGCGAACATAAGACAAAATAGTATTGCAATGACTGTAGCAGGGTCGAACAAGGAGAACGTGAACAGGAAAGGTTGTAGCGGCTTCTTTAACCGTTTCCACTTCCTCGTGCAAATTCTAGTGAAATCGTCGTGCACTCGAGGCTCTTCTCTTTGAGATGGGTGATCCTATTCGGGTAGCACTCGAAAACCATTCGAGTGCCCATCTGTTCGGGATGCTATACCTCGTTGATGCATACCCCCTACACTCCTTTGCAACCTGGTAAATATCCGGGTAAAATTACTCACTCCAAGTATCGTGTTAATAGAGGATGTAAGACTTTAATCAGATTTCAGATGAGTTTTATTCCATGTACTTCTGATGCCAAATGAAAATTCATATGTATTTGCTAAACTCGTGCATGTCGTTCTTTATGATAGTTGATTTTGTTCGATTAGAGAGTCGATATTAAAAATTAATCCGACTTCCGGTTTGGACGCGGGCGAAGGCAACAGGTGGGTAGTAAGCGCCGTGGAAAAAGTGAGAAGTGAAGGAGAAAAGGAGGAGGAAGACAAAGGGGAAAGAAGAAGGGAAAGAAAAGGGTGTAAGCACGAAGAGAGGGAAGAAAAAGTTTAAGAAAAAAGTGACAAAAAGACAGGAGAAAGTGTGAAACATAAAGTTAGGAAAGGAGAGGTTAGGTGGACGAAAGTACAAAACTAATTGGTCAAGAAGAAGATAGATGGCGACAAGAAGCAGACCGTCGATGACGGACAAGGCGAGAGAGAAGGAAGATCGCAGAAACACGCTGGAAAGGTACAGCGTGACAGAGAAGGAGGCAGTAAAGAGAGAGGGCGGCAAAGAAGCATGGGACGGGAGGATGGAGAAAATAGAGAGGGGGTTGGAGGTGATGGTAGAGCTAGTAGAGGAGTTGAGGAGGGACAGGAAAGAGGAGAGAGGAAGATGGGAAAAGGAACGTGAAGAGGAGAGGGAAAGGTAGAAGAAGGAGAGGGAGGAGGAGAGGAAAAGATGGGAAAAGGAGAGAGACGAAGAGAGAGAGAGATGGAGGAAGGAGAGAGAGACAGAAAGAGAAAGATGGGACAGTGAGTGGGAAAGATGTAAAAGGGAGAAGAAAGAGTTGGAGAATAGAATCAGAACAGAAAAGAGAACAGAAGAAAGCGATAACGGGACAGTAACAGACAGAGTTCATAAAGGAAAATATGAAATTAGAGGTAGAGGTAGAAAAGACACAGAAGGTAAGGGTGGGAGAAAAGAACACGATAATAATCGCAACGCTGAAATCGTGGGAGGAGAAGACGAGGGTAATGAGAGAGAAAGGTCAATTGGGGAAGGGAATATACATAGATAACGACCTAACGAAGAAAGAAAGAGAAATACAGCGAAGGTTAAGAAGAATAGCTAGAGCGAAAAGGGAGAAGGGGGAATACGTAGAAATAGGTTACAAGAAGCTGAAAATAGAGGACAGATGGTACAGGTGGAACGAAAGCGAGGAGAAACTAGAGGAAGAAAGAAGGAGAGAGGCGAGTGGTTGAGATAAGAAGAAAGAAAGGGGGGGGACATAAAGGGGTTGAAAATGTGCTTCTGGAACATAGCAGGGATAATGAACAAGGACAAAGAGGTATGGGAATATTTAAGGACATTTGACGTAATCGGCCTCACGGAAACATGAACAGAGGAAAGCGAATGGGAAAGGGTAAAGCATAGACTGCCCAAGGAATACGACTGGAAATGCAGGGTAGCAAGGAGAGAATGGAAAAAGGGAAGAGCAGAAAGGGGTATAATTACAGGCGTAAACAAAAATCTGAGGGAAATAGAGTGACGACATAGTAGAAAGAAAAATAAGGTACAAGGAGAAGACATATAGAATAGTGGTGGTGTATAACTAGGACACGAAAAGGACATGGAAAGAAATGGAGGAAGGAGTAGAGGGAAGGAAAGAGGAAGTGATGATCATAGGAGGAGATTGGAATGCAAGAACGGGAGAAGAGGGAGGGCTGATAAACGAGGAACTAGGAAAAGAAAAGAGCAGGAGATCAAAAGACAAGACAACAAATACGGAAGGAAGAATGCTGCTAAGTTTGCTGGATGAAAGAGGCTGGACGATAATTAACGGTCGAGACAAAGAAGGAGACGAGTGAACCTATGTGGGAGAGAGGGGAAAATCAGTAATAGACTACGTGATTGGCAACCAGGAAGCGATAGAGGAAATAACAGACATGAAGGTAGGAAAAAGAGTGGAGTCAGACCACATGCCGTTGGAAATAGAAACAGAGGGACCAGAGGTACAAAGAGATGAGGAAAGAAAAGGAGAAGAGAAGGAGAAAAGGGAATGGACAAAAGAAAGTGCGGGAAGATATTTAGAGGAGTGCAAAGACTGGGCAAGCAGGGGAAGAACAGTAGAGGAAATGTGGGCAGAAATTAAGAAGAAGATAAACGAGGCAATACCAAAGAAAAGAGTAAGGATAAGGAAATGGAGCATAGGAGAAAAGGTATGGTACGACAAGGAGTGGAAAGAAAGGAAAAAGGAGATAAGAAGGAAAATGACAAAATTTAGGAAAGGAAAATGCAGCAGAGAAGAATTCATAGAGGAGAAGAAGGCATTCAAACAGTGGTGTAAACAAAGAAAGGAGAAGCAGGAAGAGGAAGAGATGGAGAAAATCAAAAAGATCAAAACAGAGCAAGAAGCATGGAAATACATAAATAAATATAGGAGAAGAAGAGAGGTTGTAGACGAGGCGATAAGGGAAGAGGAGTGGAAAAATCATTTTATGGAAACGTTAGAGGGAACAGAAAACAAAGAGGACAAAAGAACAGAAGGGTGGAGAGAGGAGGAGGAATCAAAAGAGGAGAGAGAAGACAACATAGAGAAGGAAGAGGTAATACTCCAAATAAGAAAATTGAAAGAGAAAAAAGCAACGAGGGAAGATGGCTTGGAAAACGAGGTATGGAAGTATGCGCCGAAGGAAGTGGAGGAGGCGTTATGGGAGATGTTAGGAAAAATTTGGAATGGAAAGGGGATACCCGAAGACTGGAGAAAAGGCGTACAAGATCTATGCAGGAATTCTAGACGAGCGGCTGAAGGTGGAAATCGAGGACAAGGTGGTAGAGAGCCAATTCGGATTTAGGAAAGGAAAAGGAGTGATAGACGCAGTGTACGTACTGAACCATATAATAGATAAACAATTGAGCGGGGAAAGAGGGAAGCTATATGCATGCTTCGTGGATCTAAAGTCAGCGTTCGATAGGGTTAACAGGAAGAAACTGGGAGAGATAATGAGGAGAATGGGGGTGAACGAGAAGTTAATCAGAAGGATAGAGGAGATATACGAGGAGACAAAGAACGTAGTGAGGATCAGGAACAACAACACAGAAGAGTTTTGGACGGTGAGGGGAGTGAGACAAGGGTGCCCGCTGAGCCCGACATTATTTAACATCTATGTGGCAGGGCTGGAAGAAATAAGGAAATGAGGAAAGGGCAAGTAGGAGGCATAGTGATAGGAGACAGGAAGGTATGGTCATTATCATACGCAGATGACATTATATTGATAGCGGACAGAGAAGAGGAGTTAAAGGAAATGATAAAGAGATTTAAGACATTCCTAGAGGAAGTGAAACTGGAACTGAGCACCGAAAAGACAAAAGTAATAGTGTTTGAAAAGAGAAGGAACAAGAGGAGGCAAAGGAAATGGAGATGGGGGAACAAGAACTAGAAGAAGTGGATGAGATTAGGTATCTAGGGTACATACTGAAAAGAAAACGGGTGCGACGAGAAGCATATCCAAGACAGAAAAAGGAGGGCAGCAATTGTGATGAAGAAGACATGGAGCGTAGGAGAAAGGATATTTAAAAGGGATTACAAGAGGAGAATGAGGATGTTTGGAGCACTGGTAGAGAATGTAGCGTTGTATGGAACGGAGGTGTGGGGATGGAATATAGAGGAGAGACTGGACAGGGTAAAAAGGAGATACGTGAGATGGTTGCTAGGCTTAAACACAACAACGCCAAACTACATCCTGAGAGAGGAATGCAAGATAGAGGAAATTAGAGAAAAGGCACTGAAAAGAACAGTAAGGTACGAGGAGAAGGCCTTGGAATCGAAGAAGGAATTAGTGAAAGAATGTATAAAGGAGAGAGAAAGGAATTGGGGAAAGGGCCAAGAAGGGAAAAGAGCAAGGAAAAGAAAGATGAGGTTAGAGGAGGCGAGAGAGGGAAGGACTCAAGGAGAGGCAGGAGATAGACAAGAAAGGATGACAGCGAACCAGATCATAGAAGAAAGAAGGAAAAGAGAAACAGAGGAGAGGGAGAAAAGAATAAGGGAATCTAAATACAACAGACACTACAGAAACATAGCAAAAGAAAGGCTACCAATGTATCTAGAAGGAAAGATGAAATGGAAGGACAGAAGTATAGTAGCAAGATTTAGATGTAGTAACGAAACCAGTGCAAGGGAACACTGGAAAGAGGAGGGAGAAAGAGAATGCAGATTATGCAAAAAAGGAGAGGAGGACCTGAAGCACGTAGTAGAGGAATGTGAGATAACAGGAGGAGCAAGGAACATGGTAGAAACACTAAATGAGACTGGAGAAGGACTGGCAGAACTGAAAGCGATAATAGAGGAGAGAAGAGCAGCAGAAGAGGGGGAGGAACGACTGGGAGGGAGCTCAGCAAGGAAGCAAAAGCCAAAGAAGGATAAGCGTTAAATATAAGTATATAAGAGATGTAATCTGGAAATCGTTCAAAGCCGAAAGGCACGGACCAAGATTAATAAAAAAAAAATAAAAAAATAAAAATTAATCCCAATTTGATATTTCTAATCTTTCTTTTTACAGCTAAATTGCTCGAGATTCGCCGAATTTAAAGCGACAACGCACAATGAACCACATATGTTAACCATGATGTGTTATAGAATAAATTTATAAAATCTACTATTCTGTGAATAAAGCTAGCCTACTTTGTTGTTCGATAAATAATCCTATCGATGACTTACTTTATCTCACTTAAAACTGTTGAGAATTGTGGATCTTTGAAGCCGAAATAATGTTATAGGAACATTAAATTTATATTGACAGTTATTGCTAAAATAATGATATATTTATTACATGGGCGATTCTTTATATATTTCTCGATACACACTTGCACGCGTCTCAGCACCTTCTACTATACCCGACTGTAAACCGACTCTTCGACGACCCTTAACCGACTGACTGTTTACACTCCTTTGTTTCGAGACGCTGCGCACACACACATACTTCCACACACTGATATATACATATAAGTATTTGTACTACGCACTTAACTCAGTCCAGCACAGAAAATTACACATATCTCAACACACCTCCTCAATTTTTTGTGCTTTGATTTCTTCTTCTTTTTTGCTCGTTTGTTCCTACTCTTTGATTTTTTTTATTTCTTTTTATGCTTTTCTTCATCTGTACTTGTTTCAGATGAATCTGAATAAGAATCTGAATCAGAACTACTATCTTTTTTCATAGATTTCTTCTTCTTATGTTTTTTATGCTTCTTCTTCTTCTTTTTATGCGATTCATCTGAACTATCTGAATCAGTAGTAGAACTATCTGAGGTACTGGATGAATCTTCGCTACTTGTAGATTTTGATCGCCTTTTAAGTGACTTTATATCCATTTCCTTTTCTATATCTGGCTCATCGAGTTTGAGTTTTTTGGTAGGTAATGAAACCACTTTACCATCTTCACCATCTGATTCTGAGTCTGAAGCACTATAGTCAGGTTCAAAACTAGCTTCATCGAGCATACTACGTTTACGATCGGACACAAGTCTTGGATTCTTTCTTTGCTTCTTTATAGATTCTGTAGCTGGAGGTTCAGGATTTTCATAATTTATTTTATTTTCATTGCTTTCAGGTTTATCTTTTAAACCAATATTTTCTTTATGCTTCTGTTTCTTCTCTAAGTTTTTTTCTTTATCTTTCTTATGTTTCTTTTCTTTCCGTTTCTTATGTTCTTTTGTTTCCTTGTCTCTACGCCTATCATCTTCTTCCTCTCTACTCTTCAAAAGACCTATCTTTGGGATATCATTTCTTTTAAACGTGCAAGATGGCGTTCTTCCTCTTCTTTCTTTATCTCTATCTTTTTCTCTATCCTTATCTATCCTTTCCCCTTTAGAATCGTTACGAGTCGATCTGAAATCTCCCCTCGAATCAATTCTTGGATCTCTTTCTGATCTTATATCGTGTCGTTCACTTCTGAAATCGTTTCTTTCTTTTGAACGATCACCTCGATCTTTATTATCTCGTTTTCTGTCATCGAGGAATACCTTACGTTCACTTCCTGGTATAGTTAATGATGAATCAACGCGTCTATCTAATAGTGGAGATATTCGTTTATCTCTTGTAATTCTAGGAGATCTACTTCTGGATTGATTTTCACTTTTCATCTCACGTCTAAAAAGCTTTTTATGGGACTAATTTTCCTTTCTTTATTTTCATCTACTTTTTCACCCAATCTTTCTTTGGCGGAAAGTCTTGTAGGTGAATAAGTTTCTGGAACTGGTTTGAATTTTGTCCGGTCTAATTTAGCTTTCTTCACTGGTTCCGTTATTTTAACATTTCTTTCGTTTCTTCCTACATTTATAGTAACGTTCACGCTCTTCCTTGCTTCTCTATTAGGTTCAACTTCAAGTACTTTAGGCTCTGGATTCTGATATAGTACTTTTCTACTTTCACTTATCTTTTTAATTTCGATAGGTCTAATGGCATTTATAGCCTTTTGGAAAATCGCATTTTCTGCTCTTTCAATGTAACTACTTATCTTATATAAACCATGATCTTTGAATGCGATCCCTATCGACTCCCTGTATTTGTTATGTATCTTTGAAGTATTTCCTGCTGAGACTATCTTATTTTCATTCGTTACTCTCGCATAGCTAATTAAGTTATTATCCATTTCTTTCACGTAAAATACATTAGACATTGTAATTTTAATCCTCCTTTTGCTTACTTCAAAGTAAGTTAAAATTTTTCCGACTTTTGTTCCTTTTAGAATTTTACCGTCTCCTAACTTTATATTTATCAGGTTTTTTAAATTTTCGTACGCAACAAAATAAGAGTCATTATTTATAATGTGATCTGAACATCCATTATCCAATATCCAATCTATTTTTCGCGTATCGCTAGTACATACCGTAATTTCATTTTTATTATTTTCGCGCTCTACTCTTGTTAGGAAAGATCCAATTTCTTAGTCGTCGTAGCCCTCGTTGTGTGAATAATTTGCGTCGTGTTGACTTGCCTCGTAGTAGCGTTGTTGCCGGCCTCTGCTTTGTCCTCGTTGGCCAAATCCTCGTTGGCCGTATCCTCGTCTTCTTTGGCCAAAACTTCGTCCGCCGCGACCCCTATTCTGCTGCGTCTGATACGCACCTCCTTGCTGTTGCGTTCTTCCATTGTTTCCGCCTTTATACGCGTTTGTGCAATTTTTTGCCATATGACCGTACTTTCCACAGCCATAGCACTTTATGTCCTTTTTTTGGGCTGTAAATACATTTGACTTTGTTCTATGACTTTCTTTCTTGCTACGCGTTTCCCACATTATAATTTTATTTTTCAAAAATTCACATGTTTGATCACTTTCTTTCACTGAGTCGATTAAGTCCCCAATATAGCTCAATGATTCTGGTAGTGCTTTCAGCATGTAGTCGAGTTTTTCACGTTCGCTTACATTTGCACCAGCACTCTTTAATTCATTGATCGTTTTTTCAAATTCCGTGAAAAATGAATTTGATTCTTCAAAGTCTTTCAACCTCATCATGTCTAGTCTACTTCTTATACAAATTTGCACTGCTGTTGATTCCTTCATATACATCTCATCAAACTTTTGCATTATTTTTAAAGCAGTGTCTTGATCACCAACAAATTCTAATTACTCATTCGTTATACTACTATAGATGTAGTTCATCGCCCATTGATTCTTTTCATCCCACTTATCTTGCTCTTCCTTGTCCATTTTCTCTCGTGTAGCCGGTTCATAACATTTTTTACACTTTAAATGCATTAATATTCTTTTCTTCCACATTCTGTAATCGCGTCCATCGAATATTTGAACCTTAATTTCGTCGTCCCTTGGCATCTTGATTCGTTTTCTATATTCACACCTTTTTTTTCTTTTTCAAAAAATAATTCTCTTTATTATCCAAAATCTTTTTATTTGTTCTACCAATAGCCTTTTTATCTCTTCAGAACTTATTTCCAATTTTTTATTCCTTTTTATAATTCGACTTTTATACATTCACTTCCGGTTACACGTGGTTCCTTAACATTGAATTTCAACAACCACGCTCTGCTACCATGTTGAGAATTGTGGATCTTTGAAGTCGAAATAATGTTATAGGAACATTAAATTTATATTGACAGTTATTACTAAAATAATGATATATTTATTACATGGACGATTCTTTATATATTTATCGATACACACTTGCACGCGTCTCAGCACCTTCTACTATACCCGACTGTAAACCGACTCTTCGACGACCCTTAACCGACTGACTGTTTACATTCATTTGTTTCGAGACGCTGCGCACACACACGTACTTCCACACACTGATATATACATATAAGTATTTGTACTACGCACTTAACTCAGTCCAGCACAGAAAATTACACATATCTCAACAAAAACACTCCTGAAACAATAATACACGTCTAAACTTCATGGTTGCGACACATGATTCTTTACAGTCTTTAATTAAATTTGTCAAATAGTTTCGTTTTAAATAATAGAATTAACGAATATATAGTACATCTACTTCTATTTTCATTGGTAAATTAATTAATCCCATCTTTTCATTTTTTCAAAATAATAAAGCAAAATCTCTAGATATTCATCGAGTCCATCCATTAATTGCATTAACCTCTTCTGGAATTTTTAGAGACTCGGTGCGATAGTAATACAGGTAACCGGCAATTTAAAGCAGTATACTATACATTATACGATTGGATTTACGATTTACGATTTCCGATTTCAAAACGTTTATGCTTAATGAAACAGTGGAGCAGAAAGCAGTCATTTACAGATTCCTAACATGCACTCGCGTTTGAGATCCGATTCAAAGGGAAACCAGCAATACGCCATAGGCACTGATAACATTACAGAATGCATTATCGATTAAAGCTGTATGTATCAAAAAAATCTTCAATTGTAATGAAATTCATTTTACATATTGCATATTTTACGAATGGAATAATTTAACGTAGATTTTAACACGTTCGTCGCTCAGCGTGATTCGGCTATGTTTCCTGCGGAGCCCAAATCCGACCGCCGGCACGCAGAACGTAAATAGAGCGATAAACGGAAATTCATTGTATATCTTTTACGATTCACTGTTTATCGCCTTCGATTCACTGTTTATTGTCTTCGATTCATTGTAAAGAATATATTTAGTTCTGAAATGGAGAAAGCGATAAACTTTCCAGCTAGAGTATTCCGAGGGATCTCATGGCAGATATCTCAAATCTTTGATTTAATCGAGAAGCATACTTGTGAGACGTACATAAGTGATTTTTTCATCCTCAAAATGTTCAGTAAACAGCGTGAAAATATATTTGAAAGTAAGGAGAGTAGTGATGACGAGGTAGTGAATTTTAGAAAAAAAATTATAAATAGAATTTCATCGAGTTCGAATGTTGAGGAAGCATGTGCAAGCAAAGACCTCAAAGACATGTTGGAAGAACTTGCTATAAACGAAGTAGAGAAACTCGACTCTATTGATAATTCGTTGATATTTGACTGGAATGAATTCGCTAACAGGCAACAGACATTTCCGTTCACCGGATAAAGCGGATTTCTGATGGATTTGCCGTCTGACATTAGCGCAAGTGAAGTGTCTTCGTTATTCGTTAATGAAAAAGTGATAAGTCTTTTAGTCGCAGAGACTAATAGATATGCAGAGCAAAAATTACACCAACATGAAGTGGCACTGCGCTACCTTCGTCCGGTAGAAGTTAGTGTCGAGTGGCGCCACACGTTTAAGTCCTCCTTTATCGGCAGGATTTCGACCCAGTTGCTCGTGTCGTGGCACTTGATCGTCGCTTTAAGGTATCTATGCAAGCGTTCTACGATCCCATTAGACAAGGGATGATAGGCCGATGTGCGCAGGTGCGTGACGCCAAGCAACCGGCATAACTCTTTAAACAGACACGATTCGAATTAGCGTCCGTAGCCGGCCGTTATTTTTAAAGAGACGCCGAAACGAGAAATCCAAGCGGAAAGCCGAGGCGACAGTTGGCGCTTCCATAGCAACAGTGGGAACGGCTTCGGGCTAACGCGAAAAACGATCGATACACGATAGACAATATCGATAGCCCTGCGAGTATTGCATCATGATAATGTGTAAGTGTATGTGTCCGAACCGGCCTGCTAACGTTTTGAACGCTCCAACTGGTGAGGATACGTGCCTTTCTTTTTTTTTTTTATACGAGAAGGGGAAATGCATTACGCATACCAAACAACCCGCACCGCCGGGTTATGTGGGACTCGGCTGATGGTAGTGCCATACCCCCTAAAAAACCCCTCCTCTTCCAATCCTTCGAGTGGAGGGTCTCGAAGGCACTGTTAATACCACATTACATCGACGAGACCCCATTCGACGCGTCAACTCTTTATCAAAAAATGCCTCTGTTTCTTCGGAGATAGTCATCATCCTCTTCTTCCCCTTTTCCGAATCGCCCCGCCTTTGTACCTTTTGCCTGTCTTGTCCTCATTACTATCCCGCAGAAACTGCGGAACAACGATAGCTCCTACAATCGCACCCGCTCTATTACAAACCGTATCAAAATGATCACAATAATTTCTGTTAGAGTGTAACACTACGCCTAGGTATTTAACCCTTTCGCGTGTGTTAAGCACCTCTCCCGTCAATGTTATATTAAACTTCTTCGGAACTCTCATTATCGTCAACAATATAATCTCCGTTTCCTCCTTTGCTATCTGGAGACACGAATTTTCACACCAATTTAATATCGTCTTCATGTGGAGATTCAAATCTACCTCCACACTTTGCTTCTTCTTCAGACCCACCAAGCTAGTGTCACGTAAAATTGATACTTGGGTTGTAAGAGAAAAGAAAGCTGAGTCGTAACCCAACTATTAATTTTCTTTTATCGAACTTTATTATAATTTTGGCACTTACAATGATAGAATAACACTGAACAGTAAAAAGGGTGTTGTACAAGAACAGCAACTAGAACAAGAACTGCCCGAGCTGGGTGAAGTCTCGGTTTATAAACATTTTGGTTTTAGGATGTTGAGGGGCTAGGTGTATCTCTATCTCTGATGTGGACTAATGTGCGTCACAGCCTTGGTGTAGGCTATGATGATAAGGTGGTGATGTGTCCAAAGGAGTCTGAAAGTTGGGGGTCTATGTCTTATCACTGATGTAGGTTGAGATGTGATTGATGTCACAATAGCAAGGTCGTCTGCAAATGCAATAGCTCTGAGATTGACACTGTATCTTCGACCAATCGCGGGGAGACGCAATCGCGAGGAAACACGTAATAATCGACGCCGCGAATTGGTCGATCCCCTGATTTTCGTTGAGATAATGTGGGTGGTTGAGGTGGTATAAGTTCAGGCTGCGATTAACAGGGTTATAAACTATATATTTTCAACGCTTAAGAGTTACACCGTTGCGTATGATATACATCGTAGACGATGATTTGGCGTATAAAGATGCGATACACATGCACAATAGAGCAAGGCCCATACAGTTGAGTTTGTTGTTTTAGTTGACGTAGCAATAGAGGAGACTAAGTATAGATATGAAGTGACTGTTCTGTAGTCTCGAGAACAAGTTTAGAGAGATGACGTGCTTAAGACTGACTTGTCGCTCTTATGTTATTACGGAAGAAATTTCGATGTGGGTGTGCCCTTTGAATGAAGAACGCGGATCCGTTGTTCACACTTTTCGTTAGGAAAATTGAGGGTAATGATCCGCGATGTTGATTGGTTATGACCCACGTTAATGCCTGAAGGTATGAGGAGGAAGCCTCCTACCATCGTGGTTCGTGGGTGATCTTGTTCATGGGAAAAACCAACCTGTTTTGTTAGACAAATATTCAGTGTTTCCCAATAGGTGAATACCCGCATTCTCCGTGGTTTTAAGAACGCCCAACAAACCCAAGGACTTTTCTAATAACCAGCCGCAAACCGAAAAAATTTCTAGGATTAAAAATCCTTCAGGACAAACAGATCGACTGAAAAACATATGTTGACACAATGAAGTTAAATTTAAAGGTTTATAATGGGTCCTTAGATTTATCGAGGGTCGAAATGACGGTACGTAGACCGTTGGCTGTCCAACAGCTAGGGATGGAGTGCAGATGTCCTACGCGACATAACACTGCTCTTGGAGATACAGTCACGATGATGGATGCGAAGACTTGTTGGTGAGATGTTTACGTTGCTTTACGTACAACATGTACGGTCATTTGTAAAATTCAGGAAAGATAATATAAACTCGGGTAACCGTAACACCATAGATACGAATCGTCTAGGTCGGTAAGAGAATTTGTATATCTGATTGAAATAAAAAGAGTTTATCGCACTTATTGTTGCATCTATTGAGATGAGAACGTGAAACCGGCGCTCGTATAAAGTGGAATTGAATCTAATACAGATCCCGAATTCTTTTAAGAATGCCGATGCGAACTCCCTTCGATGCACACACACGCGCCAGCGCTTTTGCTTTACTCTCAGCAAAAAAAAAAAAAACAAATATTTAAAGTAGTAGTGTTAGAAAATATTTAAGTAGTGTTTTACACTGACTGCAGCCTGTTCACATTGAATACTATCAGTGCCTTCACAGTCATGCAACTACGGACTACTTGATATTAAATACAGAGCCTTAAATAATGGCCAATAAAACAATACAAACTGAAGACGATGTGCCAATATTTTTATTGTTTTATTGACTACTATTTAGAGCTTGAAAGTACGTACAAAGAGAAATAGACATATTTCCGAAACCCATCTAGTAAATACGAATTATGAATAAATCTCCAGCTATATAAAGTTTGACGATTGTACAAAGTAGATTTACGCTTTTTTAAACACATTTGGTGCACAGCCTGTTTGCTTCCTCGATACCACACCCTTGTTTTCGTAAGGAACTTCTGAAATATTATGATTGTTCCTGGATAAATCCGAGTTATATAAATTTAAGTTACATAAGCATTGGCAAAGAATATAGTAAATTCTTCTTCGTGAATGAACTCTCTGTCGCTACCATATTGTAGCCATTTTGAGGCAAAAGGCTAGAACAATTTTGAAAGGACAGAATCATTCCGACAGTCGATGAGAAACTTTCAGAGAACTGAAAATATAAAGTTTGAGTGTCACTTAGGTGTATTGGGTGTGCAGTACGCGCAGTGGGTGTTGTATGCAGTGTAGCATTACTATTCGTTGTTTATTATTTAAATCGCCATATGTGTTACAAAATATCGTATACATTTGGAGAACTTTCGGACGTGCACCTTTGTTACCACACCAATAGAACTATATACCTAGCACAAAGATATTTTTTAAAATAGATTATCGATTTCAGGATATAGGTACATTGAAACCTGGCGGGCGAATTCAGCACGACGATCCGGATCTGGGGGACGGAATACTGCACCGCATTGAAAAAAATCTCAGGTTAAATACGAGGGTTATTGCTGCTGAAGAAGGTGTCAGCAGCAGCACCGTGTAGTCTGTATTGAAGGGGAAAGATCTACACCTGTGTAGATTTCAGAAAGTTCACGAATTA
>NW_022884882.1:0-130152 GCF_011952205.1 Bombus bifarius | reverse complement strand
TTGAGTTTTTTGGTAGGTAATGAAACCACTTTACCATCTTCACCATCTGATTCTGAGTCTGAAGCACTATAGTCAGGTTCAAAACTAGCTTCATCGAGCATACTACGTTTACGATCGGACACAAGTCTTGGATTCTTTCTTTGCTTCTTTATAGATTCTGTAGCTGGAGGTTCAGGATTTTCATAATTTATTTTAGTTTCATTGCTTTCAGGTTTATCTTTTAAACCAATATTTTCTTTATACTTCTGTTTCTTCTCTAAGTTTTTTTCTTTATCTTTCTTATGTTTCTTTTCTTTCCGTTTCTTATGTTCTTTTGTTTTCTTGTCTCTACGCCTATCGTCTTCTTCCTCTCTACTCTTCAAAAGACCTATCTTTGGGATATCATTTCTTTTAAACGTGCAAGATGGCGTTCTTCCTCTTCTTTCTTTATCTCTATCTTTTTCTCTATCCTTATCTATCCTTTCCCCTTTAGAATCGTTACGAGTCGATCTGAAATCTCCCCTCGAATCAATTCTTGGATCTCTTTCTGATCTTATATCGTGTCGTTCACTTCTGAAATCGTTTCTTTCTTTTGAACGATCACCTCGATCTTTATTATCTCGTTTTCTGTCATCGAGGAATACCTTACGTTCACTTCCTGGTATAGTTAATGATGAATCAACGCGTCTATCAAATAGTGGAGATATTCGTTTATCTCTTGTAATTCTAGGAGATCTACTTCTGGATTGATTTTCACTTTTCATCTCACGTCTATCTAAAAAGCTTTTTATGGGACTAATTTTCCTTTCTTTATTTTCATCTACTTTTTCACCCAATCTTTCTTTGGCGGAAAGTCTTGTAGGTGAATAAGTTTCTGGAACTGGTTTGAATTTTGTCCGGTCTAATTTAGCTTTCTTCACTGGTTCCGTTATTTCAACATTTCTTTCGTTTCTTCCTACATTTATAGTAACGTTCACGCTCTTCCTTGCTTCTCTATTAGGTTCAACTTCAAGTACTTTAGGCTCTGGATTCTGATATAGTACTTTTCTACTTTCACTTATCTTTTTAATTTCGATAGGTCCAATGGCATTTATAGCCTTTTGGAAAATCGCATTTTCTGCTCTTTCAATGTAACTACTTATCTTATATAAACCATGATCTTTGAATGCGATCCCTATCGACTCTCTGTATTTGTTATGTATCTTTGAAGTATTTCCTGCTGAGACTATCTTATTTTCATTCGTTACTCTCGCATAGCTAATCAAGTTATTATCCATTTCTTTCACATAAAATACATTAGACATTATAATTTTAATCCTCCTTTTGTTTACTTCAAAGTAAGTTAACATTTTTCCAACTTTTGTTCCTTTTAGAATTCTACCGTCTCCTAACTTTACAATTATCGGGATTTTTAAATTTTTGTACTCAACAAAATAAGAGTCATCATTTACAATGTGATCTGAACATCCACTATCCAATATCCAATCTATTTTTCGCGTATCGCTAGTACATACCGTAATTTCATTTTTATTATTTTCGCGCTCTACTCTTGTTAGGAAAGATCCAATTTCTTAGTCGTCGTAGCCCTCGTTGTGTGAATAATTTGCGTCGTGTTGACTTGCCTCGTAGTAGCGTTGTTGCCGGCCTCTGCTTTGTCCTCGTTTGCCAAATCCTCGTTGGCCGTATCCTCGTCTTCTTTGGCCAAAACTTCGTCCGCCGCGACCCCTATTCTGCTGCGGCTGATACGCACCTCCTTGCTGTTGCGTTCTTCCATTGTTTCCGCCTTTATACGTGTTTGTGCAATTTTTTGCCATATGACCGTACTTTCCACAGCCATAGCACTTTATGTCCTTTTTTTCGGCTGTAAATACATTTGACTTTGTTCTATGACTTTCTTTCTTGCTACGCGTTTCCCACATTATAATTTTATTTTTCAAAAATTCACATGTTTGATCACTTTCTTTCACTGAGTCGATTAAGTCCCCAATATAGCTCAATGATTCTGGTAGTGCTTTCAGCATGTAGTCGAGTTTTTCACGTTCGCTTACATTTGCACCAGCACTCTTTAATTCATTGATCGTTTTTTCAAATTCCGTGAAAAATGAATTTGATTCTTCAAAGTCTTTCAACCTCATCATGTCTAGTCTACTTCTTATACAAATTTGCACTGCCGTTGATTCCTTCATATACATCTCATCAAACTTTTGCATTATTTTTAAAGCAGTGTCTTGATCACCAACAAATTCTAATTACTCATTCGTTATAATACTATAGATGTAGTTCATCGCCCATTGATTCTTTTCATCCCACTTATCTTGCTCTTCCTTGTCCATTTTCTCTCGTGTAGCCGGTTCATAACATTTTTTACACTTTAAATGCATTAATATTCTTTTCTTCCACATTCTGTAATCGCGTCCATCGAATATTTGAACCTTAATTTCGTCGTCCCTTGGCATCTTGATTCGTTTTCTATATTCACACCTTTTTTTTCTTTTTCAAAAAATAATTCTCTTTATTATCCAAAATCTTTTTATTTGTTCTACCAATAGCCTTTTTATCTCTTCAGAACTTATTTCCAATTTTTTATTCCTTTTTATAATTCGACTTTTATACATTCACTTCCGGTTACACGTGGTTCCTTAACATTGAATTTCAACAACCACGCTCTGCTACCATGTTGAGAATTGTGGATCTTTGAAGCCGAAATAATGTTATAGGAACATTAAATTTATATTGACAGTTATTGCTAAAATAATGATATATTTATTACATGGACGATTCTTTATATATTTATCGATACACACTTGCACGCGTCTCAGCACCTTCTACTATACCCGACTGTAAACCGACTCTTCGACGACCCTTAACCGACTGACTGTTTACATTCCTTTGTTTCGAGACGCTGCGCACACACACGTACTTCCACACACTGATATATACATATAAGTATTTCTACTACGCACTTAACTCAGTCCAGCACAGAAAATTACACATATCTCAACAAAAACACTCCTGAAACAATAATACACGTCTAAACTTCATGGTTGCGACACGTGATTCTTTACAGTCTTTAATTAAATTTGTCAAATAGTTTCGTTTTAAATAATAGAATTAACGAATATATAGTACATATACTTCTATTTTCATTGGTAAATTAATTAATCCCATCTTTTCATTTTTTCAAAATAATAAAGCAAAATCTCTAGATATTCATCGAGTTCATCCATTAATTGCATTAACCTCTTCTGGAATTTTTAGAGACTCGGTGCGATAGTAATACAGGTAACCGGCAATTTAAAGCAGTTTACTATACATTATGCGATTGGATTTACGATTTACTATTTCCGATTTCAAAACGCTTATGCTTAATGAAACAGTGGAGCAGAAAGCAGTCATTTACAGATTCCTAACATGCACTCGCGTTTGAGATCCCATTCAAAGGGAAACCAGCAATACGCCATAGGCACTGATAACATTACAGAATGCATTATCGATTAAAGCTGTATGTATCAAAAAAATCTTCAATTGTAATGAAATTCATTTTACATATTGCATATTTTACGAATGGAATAATTTAACGTAGATTTTAACACGTTCGTCGCCCAGCGTGATTCGGCTATGTTTCCTACGGAGCCCAAATCCGACCGCCGGCACGCAGAACGTAAATAGAGCGATAAACGGCAATTCATTGTATATCTTTTACGACTCACTGTTTATCGCCTTCGATTCACTGTTTATTGTCTTCGATTCATTGTAAAGAATATATTTAGTTCTGAAATGGAGAAAGCGATAAACTTTCCAGCTAGAGTATTCCGAGGGATCTCATGGCAGATATCTCAAATCTTTGATTTAATCGAGAAGCATACTTGTGAGACGTACATAAGTGATTTTTTCATCCTCAAAATGTTCAGTAAACAGCGTGAAAATATATTTGAAAGTAAGGAGAGTAGTGATGACGAGGTAGTGAATTTTAGAAAAAAAATTATAAATAGAATTTCATCGAGTTCGAATGTTGAGGAAGCATGTGCAAGCAAAGACCTCAAAGACATGTTGGAAGAACTTGCTATAAACGAAGTAGAGAAACTCGACTCTATTGATAATTCGTTGATATTTGACTGGAATGAATTCGCTAACAGGCAACAGACATTTCCGTTCACCGGATAAAGCGGATTTCTGATGGATTTGCCGTCTGACATTAGCGCAAGTGAAGTGTCTTCGTTATTCGTTAATGAAAAAGTGATAAGTCTTTTAGTCACAGAGACTAATAGATATGCAGGGCAAAAATTACACCAACATGAAGTGGCACTGCGCTACCGTCGTCCGGTAGAAGTTAGTGTCGAGTGGCGCCACACGTTTAAGTCCTCCTTTATCGGCAGGATTTCGACCCAGTTGCTCGTGTCGTGGCACTTGATCGTCGCTTTAAGGTATCTATGCAAGCGTTCTACGATCCCATTAGACAAGGGATGATAGGCCGATGTGCGCAGGTGCGTGACGCCGAGCAACCGGCATAACTCTTTAAACAGACACGATTCGAATTAGCGTCTGTAGCCGGCCGTTATTTTTAAAGAGACGCCGAAACGAGAAATCCAAGCGGAAAGCCGAGGCGATAGTTGGCGCTTCCATAGCAGCAATGGGAACGGCTTCGGGCTAACGCGAAAAACGATCGATACACGATAGACAATATCGATAGCCCTGCGAGTATTGCATCACGATAATGTGTAAGTGTATGTGTCCGAACCGGCCTGCTAACGTTTTGAACGCTCCAACTGGTGAGGATACGTGCCTTTCTTTTTTTTTTATACGAGAAGGGGAAATGCATTACGCATACCAAACAACCCGCGCCGCCGGGTTATGTGGGACTCGGCTGATGGTAGTGCCATACCCCCTAAAAAACCCCTCCTCTTCCAATCCTTCGAGTGGAGGGTCTCGAAGGCACTGTTAATACCACATTACATCGACGAGACCCCATTCGACGCGTCAACTCTTTATCAAAAAATGCCTCTGTTTCTTCGGAGATAGTCATCATCCTCTTCTTCCCCTTTTCCGAATCGCCCCGCCTTTGTACCTTTTGCCTGTCTTGTCCTCATTACTATCCCGCAGAAACTGCGGAACAACGATAGCTCCTACAATCGCACCCGCTCTATTACAAACCGTATCAAAATGATCACAATAATTTCTGTTAGAGTGTAACACTACGCCTAGGTATTTAACCCTTTCGCGTGTGTTAAGCACCTCTCCCGTCAATGTTATATTAAACTTCTTCGGAACTCTCATTATCGTCAACAATATAATCTCCGTTTCCTCCTTTGCTATCTGGAGACCCGAATTTTCACACCAATTTAATATCGTCTTCATGTGGAGATTCAAATCTACCTCCACACTTTGCTTCTTCTTCAGACCCACCAAGCTAGTGTCACGTAAAATTGATACTTGGGTTGTAAGAGAAAAGAAAGCTGAGTCGTAACCCAACTATTAATTTTCTTTTATCGAACTTTATTATAATTTTGGCACTTACAATGATAGAATAACACTGAACAGTAAAAAGGGCGTTGTACAAGAACAGTAACTAGAACAAGAACTGCCCGAGCTGGGTGAAGTCTCGGTTTATAAACATTTTGGTTTTAGGATGTTGAGGGGCTAGGTGTATCTCTATCTCTGATGTGGACTAATGTGCGTCACAGCCTTGGTGTAGGCTATGATGATAAGGTGGTGATGTGTCTAAAGGGGGCTGAAAGTCGGGGGTCTATGTCTTATCACTGATGTAGGTTGAGATGTGATTGATGTCACAATAGCAAGGTCGTCTGCAAATGCAATAGCTCTGAGATTGACACTGTATTTTCGAACAATCGCGGGGAGACGCAATCGCGAGGAAACACGTAATAATTGACGCCGCGAATTGGTCGATCCCCTGATTTTCGTTGAGATAATGTGGATGGTTGAGGTGGTATAAGTTGAGGCTGCGATTAACAGGGTTATAAACTATATATTTTCAACGCTTAAGAGTTACACCGTTGCGTATGATATACATCGTAGACGATGATTTGGCGTATAAAGATGCGATACACATGCACAATAGAGCAAGGCCCATACAGTTGAGTTTGTTGTTTTAGTTGACGTAGCAATAGAGGAGACTAAGTATAGATATGAAGTGACTGTTCTGTAGTCCCGAGAACAAGTTTAGAGAGATGACGTGCTTAAGACTGACTTGTCGCTCTTATGTTATTACGGAAGAAATTTCGATGTGGGTGTGCCCTTTGAATGAAGAACGCGGATCCGTTGTTCACACTTTTCGTTAGGAAAATTGAGGGTAATGATCCGCGATGTTGATTGGTTATGACCCACGTCAATGCCTGAAGGTATGAGGAGGAAGCCTCCTACCGTCGTGGTTCGTGGGTGATCTTGTTCATGGGAAAAACCAACCTGTTTTGTTAGACAAATATTCGGTGTTTCCCAATAAGTGAATACCCGCTTTCTCCGTGGTTTTAAGAGCGCCCACAAACCCAAGGACTTTTCTAATAACCAGCCGCGAACCGAAAAAATTTCTAGGATTAAAAATCCTTCAGGACAAACAGATCGACTGCAAAACATATGTTGACACAATGAAGTTAAATTTAAAGGTTTATAATGGGTCCTTAGATTTATCGAGGGTCGAAATGACGGTACGTAGACCGTTGGCTGTCCAACAGCTAGGGATGGAGTGCAGATGTCCTACGCGACATAACACTGCTCTTGGAGATACAGTCACGATGATGGATGCGAAGACTTGTTGGTGAGATGTTTACGTTGCTTTACGTACAACATGTACGGTCATTTGTAAAATTCAGGAAAGATAATATAAACTCGGGTAACCGTAACACCATAGATACGAATCGTCTAGGTCGGTAAGAGAATTTGTATATCTGATTGAAATAAAAAGAGTTTATCGCACTTATTTGTTGCATCTATTGAGATGAGAACGTGAAACCGGCGCTCGTATAAAGTGGAATTGAATCTAATACAGATCCCGAATTCTTTTAAGAATGCCGATGCGAACTCCCTTCGATGCACACACACGCGCCAGCGCTTTTGCTTTACTCTCAGCAAAAAAAAAAAAACAAATATTTAAAGTAGTAGTAGTAGAAAATATTTAAGTAGTGTTTTACACTGACTGCAGCCTGTTCACATTGAATACTATCAGTGCCTTCACAGTCATGCAACTACGGACTACTTGATATTAAATACAGAGCCTTAAATAATGGCCAATAAAACAATACAAACTGAAGACGATGTGCCAATATTTTTATTGTTTTATTGACTACTATTTAGAGCTTGAAAGTACGTACAAAGAGAAATAGATATATTTCCGAAACCCATCTAGTAAATACGAATTATGAATAAATCTCCAGCTATATAAAGTTTGACGATTGTACAAAATAGATTTACGCTTTTCTAAACACATTTGGTGCACAGCCTGTTTGCTTCCTCGATACCACACCCTTGTTTTCGTAAGGAACTTCTGAAATATTATGATTGTTCCTGGATAAATCCGAGTTATATAAATTTAAGTTACATAAGCATTGGCAAAGAATATAGTAAATTCTTCTTCGTGAATGAACTCTCTGTCGCTACCATATTGTAGCCATTTTGAGGCAAAAGGCTAGAACAATTTTGAAAGGACAGAATCATTCCGACAGTCGATGAGAAACTTTCAGAGAACTGAAAATATAAAGTTTGAGGTGTATTGGGTGTGCAGTACGCGCAGTGAGTGTTGTATGCAGTGTAGCATTACTATTCGTTGTTTATTATTTAAATCGCTATATGTGTTACAAAATATCGTATACATTTGGAGAACTTTCGGACATGCACCTTTGTTACCACACCAATAGAACTATATACCTAGCACAAAGATATTTTTTAAAATAGATTATCGATTTCAGGATATAGGTACATTGAAACCTGGCGGGCGAATTCAGCACGACGATCCGGATCTGGGGGACGGAATACTGCACCGCATTGAAAAAAATCTCAGGTTAAATACGAGGGTTATTGCTGCTGAAGAAGGTGTCAGCAGCAGCACCGTGTAGTCTGTATTGAAGGGGAAAGATCTACACCTGTGTAGATTTCAGAAAGTTCACGAATTAAAAACAGAAGAAAACTTTTTCAAATGGATGAGTCGGAAAATCCAACGCAATTCCAATTTCCCCGCGAGGATATTATTTACTAATGAGACAACATTTAATAAATGTGACACTGGAGTAACAAATACACGTAGCGATCAATTTTAATCACATCACATTCTACCCACGCAGTGTAATAACATTTGTCTAACTGTTTTGGAGATTGATGGATCGGTGGAAGGGGACTTGTGCTTTGGTCTGCTCGATCCCCACGTTTAAATCCCCTCGACTTTGACCTCTGGGGACACATGAGGAGGTTAGTGTACGCATCGCCGGTGTCTATTGCAATAGAACTGCAACACTGCATTCTCGATACGGTAAAATTTTAAGAGAAGCGTTAGGCTCTGTTTACGACAAAACGGAGGTCATATCGAACATGTGTCGTAATTCGTTGTATTTCTTGTGGATACTCGCCGTAGGGACAATCACGGTGCCTGTGCAAGCCTTTAATGAACATTGATATTACGCTTTTTTATTTATGAGTTATGGAGGCAACGGTTCCACTCGTAAATTTCATAGAGCTGTTTTCCATGTGCTCTTATGGATTTCCATCCAATCCAACATTCTCTTGACAACGTCGCGCGAGATCGTTTACATCTCTGAATCTTCTTCTCTACGACTTGTACGAGGTATATGAGGAACTACAACTCGCGCGGGAGCTCATTTTTCTTTGAGCTGCCGTATTGTGTAGATAAAAATAGAACTTTTACTCACTTATTAATAATTTAATTATTAATTTGTAACAATTAAATTAATAATTTACAACATTTAAGCCATTGATTTACACCGTTTGATCTGTTAATGCTTCACAGTTCAACTATTAATTTATAACAATATATTATTAATCTGAAACAATTACTCCATTAATTTTTAACAACTAAATAATAATTTATAACAAAAGCCTCCCATTAATTTAAAATAATTATGCTCTTAATTTACACCATTAATCGGAAGCAATTCTACTATTCATTTAAACCAATAAATAAATTTAAACCAATAAAACCAACTCATAGCGATTAAATTAATGATTTATTTTGTTTTATTTAGTATTAACGAAATCTTTCGAGTCTTTGAAGAGGTATTTTGTTTCCATTTAGTTTTATCTTTTAATTTTAAGCACAGTATTTAATTTTTCACTTAACTATTTCATATAAAATCAGTGCTAATACAAAGTGTAACTGTAGAGCGTCTATGGATGAAATGTAATTCTTCGTACTCGCTCAAAGCCATGGAATCAAATCGCATTCACGGAACTGAAAAAGCAAATGCGATTTAATCGATGGCAACGAGGTTTGGTTTCTTCGATGGTAAGTTCAATGTTCAAATGTGATTATGTAGATCCACATACTATACCTATTCTAATTAATAAATTTCCATACACGCTACTTCTTTGCCATCAAATAATTTTATATCTTCTGCTTTCGATGCTTAAAAACACTTTACGTAAATAGAATCCCTGCGTAGTTACCTCCCCGTGATGGGACCGAGTAATTGCCATCGTTTCCCAAATAATAATACATGATGTACTATTCTGAAAGCGTAACGTTAATTTTAATATTAGGATTCGATTGCTATTGGTAAACAACATATATTTATGATTCCGAGATATATCAAGCTAGAAACTACTTTAATAGTTTAGTCTAGTCTAGATCATCCAAAACTGTTTGATGAATTAGACTGGACTAATAACCCCCTACGGGGGCACCGTCGGATGTCGTGGAATGTCGTGGGTCGTTGAGGAACGTCGCGGGACGTCGTGGAACGTCGTCGGACGTCGTGACACGAGGCCTGCTGCTTGTTATCTCATCTAGCAGGAGAAGTCTAATTAGGTACTATAACTCCCCACCTTCGCCAATTTATTTATGTGGTTGTGCAAGGTAAGCCGCGCTAGATTGCAACGAAAACCCTACATCAGCTCAGATTTCACTGCCATTACCATGTTCTGAAGAAGTCTAAATGTAACAAGACTGTTTTAAGTTATTATTTTAAGTATTTGATGAAACTCTGATTCAGAGCCGCCTTTTCTTCATCCAGTATAGATTATTTGTGGTACTCCCTACCGCTTAAAGAAATGTAACGTGGCTCTGTCTATCTTTGAAATGAGACGCATAGTTCAATAGGCTCTCATTTTCGTCATCAGATGTTCAAGTTCAAAATCGAAAAAATACACTCTATTGTTAGTCTAGGCATTATCGAGAAAACACCAGTTTTCATTTTCCTGAGCACAGAAAACCTGTTGTACCTTCAATAGAGTATTGTTGTGTGTTCCAATCCATACTTTTGTAGCTTCGCTAGGTAGTAATCACTTGGTTACCAGGATGATTTTTGCCAGAAAAATTCATGCCGGAAATTGAGATGGTTTTAAAGATAGAGCACCACCTCTTAGAGAGTCCCATATATCGCTCCATTTTTATTACTATTAGGACAAGTCTCTGCGAACGCTCGCAGGCCGATCAAGCTCGATTGACCTCACATCATTGGAGTACAGTGTACACAAGTAAATATCTCCGGATATGCGATTGCCACAAAAGCTTGTTATCCAAGATGTGTTATGGAAAGGAGATACCTATATATTTAACAATGTGCTGGACTGGATAATGTGCTGAAGGGAACAGATAATATCATCGAGACGCTGAGTCGGTAACATTTGGAATAATACTAAAATGCTAAAGGTTCCCAATGCTTCCAGATGTGCGATAAACGTGTTTATTCTACGTCTCGTATATGTATACTGATATAAATACTTATTCTATAAATAATAAATATTATATAATATATATGTAATATCGTGATATAATGTGTTTACAAGGAATGGACAATAGAGATGTTAATCGGACAGAAAAAGGCGATTGTTGTTTAACCTGAACTATTCACACCAAACGTACAGAAAACAGCGCAACTAAATAACTCGATAACGACTCGACTTTTACCAAACGCAATCAACACTCTCTCGGCAACGCCACTCGCAAACCCCGCTTCTCCGCTCACACTCTGCTTTTCGAATCACACTCTGTTTCTCGACTGACTCTCTGGCCGTTGTCGCCTTCTATTGTCTTTTCTAGGAGCACGTGTTCTGCAGACGCTCGTAGCCAGGGTCACGTAGGTCTTTTCTACCAAACTATGCACTTGAAAAGACCGATGACATATTGATGGACCCGACGGCGCCTCGGCTCTCGCGACATTGTTCATGGTTCGCCCGATATCTCTTGGGCTTTTCGCCCACGATACTACATATATGTCGGGTTTACATTAGAATTAGGGTTAGGGGCGTGAAACGAATCTTCGTTTGCGTTACACGTTGTCGTTATGCAATAGAGGAGACATTGACTAGTGCAAATACGATTATTATAGAACCGGACAAGTAACCGTGGTAGTTAGGTACTCGAGGAACTAATGACAATGATACTAGATTCAATAACGAAATCGCGGTCGACGGGATGATAGATGATCGTACTCACAAAATCTAAGTCGAACGCGTAATATTCAGTGATCGTAAAGGGTTACTCTTTTCATCGATAAGATCGCGAGCGAGAGTGACTTTCCCGTCCCGATGATGCCACAGAGGAAAACTATATTAGGGTGTGTCTAAGGACACGAGATCATCGGATTCGTCGAGAAAAGCCATCGTTCAGAAAGTAAGGGAAATTGGCGTTGCTGCTAATTGGTCAATCTCCATACCGGTGGTTAGAAAAAGATGCTAGCCGCCCTCGAGGGAAAGTTGCTAGTGGGAGACGCCGCTCGTTGAAAGATAGGTCTCCCTTATTTTCCCGTAGTTGGGACAAAGACTGTTTGTCTGTTTGAAAGACTTTAGTTGACTAAATCTTAAGATTTATAACGGGCCCTCGAGCTAGCTGAACATGTACTGCGGAGACGCATCGACATCTGGCAATCATCTTACTCGAAGAATAGGGTCTGCGTGTGGCGAACCACGGGACAGACACCGTTGGAATGTTTACTGTCGAGTGTTACAACTATTTCCTTTTTAAGGAGAGCTATGGAATTATTCCATGCCTTTGTTAGACAAAGCGTTCATCCCGTGACCGCGGCTACGTTCGGCGACTGACTGTCGCCTCGAGCCCAAGCTCATTATCACAACTCTCGAACAATTACTACAACTCGAACAATAACTACAATTGTTCAATTACAGCTATAGTAGACTCTAGGTTACAATGTTGCGGGATTATCCAAAATTCCAAAGGCTCCGGTGTTCTTTCATCTCCGACATATATAATAATATATAATAATAATATATAGAATATAATAGATATAAAATAGATATATAATATAATATATAGAATATAATAATATAATAGAATATATAAAATGATATATATTCTGTAAATAAATGCTTCCGTCTGTGTCATGTCATCTCGGATGACATTACGTATGTCGGAGATGAAAGGAAAACGGAGCCTTTCTTTTGAAATTTTGGGAAAATCCTCTAATACTTTAGCCTAGATTCTATCATAGTGGTAATTATGCAATTGTTGTCATTCAGTCTGATTGTAATCGTTCGCGATTTGTGATAGTGAGATTGGACTCGAGGTGATATAACTGGTAGCCACGGTCAGGGGATGGACGTTTTGCCTGACAGAGGTGTGGAGTGGTTGTATGGTTCTCCCTAGAAATGTGGTTGTGGCGGCTTACGACCTCAAGAACGGGCCTGGCCACGTGTGGTTTTACCTCGGAGGTGCCAATATAATGGGACACACGTTGTATTAATAATAAAACTCCAGGCACAAACTGCCTAGCAACGGCGATTGGAACTTTCTCGATGCTTCTAACGAGTATTTAACAAACGAACGCGATTGTAACGCGAGGAAAATTTTCATCAGTCTATTATTCGTGCGATCGCCTTTGAAAGTTACACTTCGAGCAGTTTATACTGAGCGTCCCAGCAATCGTATTTTGTGCTTAAAATGTATTCTACGCCTAGCAAAGAGTTATCCCGTTGACCGTGGATTCGTTATCGAACCCAAGAACATTGTCAATTGCATCTTGCGTGTCTAAACACCTCTGATGTTTGTTAAACTCTGTTAAAGTCATTTTTTTTGTACCTGTAAATATAATCTCTGTTGTTCAAAACGATGGCTAATTCAAATGAAAAATTGTTACGCGCCCTAAATTCTATCGATAACCTGACACATAAATATGTTGTCGGTAAGTTACCGACTGCAAAAGTTAATTGTCGATAGGGTTCAGATAATCATTTCTTTAACCACATTTTAATTTCTTGAGCAATAGGATTCTTATTCTTAACGCTAGAGTATAAAACAGATATTTTGACAAATATTTTAACAACCAATGGTATCTCATGAGCCTTTGACAGAGTCAACAGTAAGAAGAGATGTGTGTGTGTGTGTGTACGCGCGCCTGTGTATGTATGCATATATTTGCCATGTAAGGGCCAGAAAGCATTTCTCGAGTAAGGGACTTGAATCGATTTGTTACACTTCGCCGCGCAGCGCTTCTTGTGTCTGCAGCACGATCGTGTCTATAACTAAACTCTATAGCATTATGTAAAACCACATTCATTTAAACAACATTCTTTTGTATCACGTGAAATACTGCATGTCTACTTTAAGTATATTGATGAAAATTATCACTAAAGGTGAAGAATATAAACTAAACTGCTTTTCATAATTTTGCAAACGAAGGTGTTAACAAATCGATGCCAGCGCTGCGACTAACGGCCGATTTGTAAAGCACATTTCCGAATATTAAGAGCATTACCCCCTCTACTGGAGTTTACAAACCTGTGTATACGAATACGATGCTTGCAGTACTTATGATGCAGGAATAATCAGATATTCATTGACGTGTGTTGGTGTTGCTTTTTAGATGCACAGATATACATACATATATAACGTGAGTTTATACAGAAACGTGAACAAAAAAAATTGTATTGAACATAACGTGAAGTTAGTCAGAAAATCTACTCAGTAAGACGCATGCGCTGCAGCCACGTGTGAACCTATCTGAACTGAGCGTCATGTGGAGGATGCCATTTTAATGCCCACACTGCTGCTCATGGTGGTGTCCTAGTTCGAACGGTATTTTCTCTCTCTTTGCATGTTCATATGTGTATAAAAAAATTTACATTCTATATTGACGCGAACTATTAACAAAGGAAAACATGTTCTGGATGCAAGTGAATAATAAGTGAATAATAAGAGAGTGTAAACAACTTTTAAGATCATGTATGACACGTTAACCTGAAATATCTTCCATTGTCTTCTGCTTTTCATTGATTTCATGACTTTTTATCAAATAATTACAGTTTTGTTAAATGTATTTGATAACTGTATTTCATACAATGTCATCGTGCAGTTATGGCATATTTTAAGGAAAACGCGAATTGTTCTTTGAGGATATTATTAAAGTCTACTGCTCACTAATCATAGATTTTCCTTGTGCACAGGCAAGCAGTTTGTCTAATACTAATAATAATTTCGTAAAGCAAATGGCTCGAGTGTTAGTTTACGTGCGGCCCGTTGATGCAATCTCTATGGATATAAAATTGGACAACAAAATGGACGTAAGTACCTTTTGAAACATCATTCGATAAGTGAACTTTGACCGTATTGAATAATATATTTTGTTTCTACAAATCTTGGTTAATATAACATATTAAACTAATGTTTATGTACCACTTTCTTTAACTATTTCAATATGACAAAGTAAGATTTGCTTCTTTGGCCGTTGTGACGCAAACTTATGATTTGTAATAGAAATGAAATTTAATTGTTGAATTAAAAGGAATTTCCACGATGGTACATAAAATTTTGTATAATGTATCTGTCAATTATAAGACTACTTTGGCCAACGCGCTATGAGCTCTTGCGTCTATACTTTATATATTATGGCGCAATAACAATACATGGATTAAAAATATTAGAGTAATGCAGAATGTCTAGCATCGATGCAACCGTGCTTATTATTGTTATCAATATAATATTTAATTGCTTCGTTGTAGAGTAATGAGCTTCTGCGAATGTGATTATTTTACAATTAAATTTCATTTACATATTTTATTTTATAAAAATGGAAATATTGAATTACAAATGATTTTCATTAATATGTTAATATTTAGTACACTGATTATGTTTGCCATTTGTGTTATTATTATTTGTTATTCATTTTCCTCGGCTTATAGAATATAAAATTGATATTTATAGATATATAAATATGTTTTATGTATTATTAATGTAAATCGCTGTTGTATCGTGAAATGTTATCTATTTATTCGTACGATACCAAGTGAATTAGTAAGAAAGATTAGATTTTCATCAAATTAATGCGTCGAAGCATACGAGCGTTGAAACAACGTATGTTGTAAAAAATATATTGCCGTATAATGGATTAATACTCACACATGTACCAGGAACGTTCATCACTGGGAACGTGAGCTACCTGTTCACTGATGTATTTATATAAATACGGGCATTGGATTCAGCTGAGGCGTTTTGTAACGTATAACTTTAAATAGAGCAGATCACACGAACGTATCAGTGGTTATTCGTTATCAGTTCGATGAGTACGTATTTTTTATGTATGTCCAGCGATTATTCTATAGCGAATAGTTGTATCGGAATGAAAACATTTCTATTTTGTGCAAGATTTTCAGATTTGTTTATTATAAATCATTTGTTATTGCAAAAATCATTTGTATAAATCAAATTATTTACAGTTTTTAACGCACTTCGATATCGATTCAGATTAAAAAGAAATATTATTGGAGTTTTACAACACAATGTCGCGAACGTTCCGTTAAGCAAGGTTTACGCCACAGTTAAGAACAATCGCTATTTTTGAGAACTAGAAATTTAGCGCTTCGACCATCTGCGTATCAGCACACTGATAGGGCGTGAGTAATTGTTCCGCCAGCTCTGCAAAACAGACGACGCTCGTATGTCGTGACTTCTACGTACGTACGAAATGACTGTGAAACGTGTGTCCGTTTTAACGCTCCTGTAACCTTATGCCCAGGTTTAAAGCTGTATGCGTTATGAAAAATATTGCTGCTGTGAGTTTATATACAAAATTTTTCCGCACACAGTTATAACGAGGCACAGATACGCGTGTGCGTTTACCCGCGTGTATATATATATTCTTATACAAATTTGCAACATAGTGAAAGGGAGGAATTTTGCATATGTCCCTTACTGCCCGAACAGCATCGGGACAGTAGTTCTAGTATAGTCTAGCGTAGAAAATTCGTTGAGCAGCCTGTATAGCTGAAACGTATCGTAATGACGTTACGCATCGACTCTAAAGTCTCGTGAAATGACATCAGTATATCAATATATACTTAATATATACCCAATGGCTTTGCCTACCAATTAAGAAAATAATATTACTTTCTGCATCGATGCAAGCCAATATACACCATAAAAGATAAAAAAATGTTGATGCGTTCATCGTATCAGTGTTTCAGCGTATGTAAGCACCGTTGACAGTCACGTTTTCCTTCTGTTTGACCAGTTACTACCATTGACTGTTTCTCACACCGGTTACTGATCGCGATTGATTCTACAATATTTTCCATCGAATTGGATACAAATATTGCTACTTTAAACAATTCATGGTGATTTTTGTAAACTTTTTGAGTTGTTTTTTTATATTTTCAAATGATACTGAATTTTTAGAGTTTTGCATGGTGTTTGTTGCTCTGTCGTATATTTCATTTCTCATTTATAATATACAATTTGTTAAACATATAGAAGAACCGCTCGTTGCTTTGTACCAATTTGTTACTTGGAAGAATACATTCATGAAATAACGTTAAACAACCATGTTAAAAATATCGTATGCGAATCTGATTTTTCTTCCATTTGAATATAATTGAAAGTTGAATATAATCCACTTCACTACACAATAGTTTGAAAATATCGATCGGCCATGTCCTATGATAAATGTTTGGAGTTGAGGAAAAGTTTCGTAGCAATTCTAATGAAGCTGTAAATTTACACAAAATTTACACCTCTCTTCTTATGTATGTAGTATTCTGGATTTGTGCAGTTATGTTTTTCATGTTTTTAATGGTAGAACCTGGCTAACTCATAAACATGGCGTCATAAAGCGTTCTTTCTACTATCTAGTTTTGTAGCTCTATACATAGTTTTCTATCCAACCCATGATATTTATGACACGATTGGCTTCAATTACTAGGCTAGGACTGTTTCATAGATTTTTCGTTTTTTAGAATGTTACGTTAGGTTTGTATATTTTTTTCAGCCTTCTGACTATGCAATAAGAATAAAAGAAGAGCCAATCGATCCGGAGATCTGCGATGATTTGTCGCCAGTTGATACGAATACAGGGAATGAAAATGAAACAGCGACGTTTAAAGGTGAATCTTCGGATGACGTTTATTCTGAAGACGAAGAATTCGCGTTTCCTCAAGAAAGTACGTATCTAGAAAATAAGAAATCGGATCCTGATAAACGAAAAAGTAAGCATAAAGTACCTTCAAACAACAGAAGAAGTTGCAACGTTTGTTTGTTAACTTTTCGAACTAAACATTTATTTGATCAGCATAACAAATTATATACCTGTAATGTATTTAAGTGTAATAATTGCATTGCGATTTTCACTATGCATTTTTCCTTGATACGTCATTTAAAGAAGCAATGTCGTACGAAACAATTGTCTGGATATAGATGTAATTTTTGTAGCCGAAGGTTTTCCTTTAAAAGACATATCCAATCTCATTTATTCCATGCGCATGGGAACGCAATATTTTCTGGTGAAAGCAAAATCACGAAAACATCTGCTGAATCGTTAGGAAAGTCGAATCATTCGGATGGTATAGCCATGGCAGAATCAAATACTTCACACAGTCCCTGCCCAAAAAACGTAGATAGCTCAATAAATATACCTTTGATACCATCTAATAGTTTAAACAGTACATCCATCAAGGGTTCGAACAGCAATATCAAGTCTACGCACACGAAATGGTTAAACGATTCGCATTGTACACAGTCGAAAAGGATGAAGCAGACCGTCCTTACAGGCTTCATATCGACGTACAAAGACAAACCGAATGACAAATGGGTTAGCCCGGAAAAAGTTATCGATACGGAGAATATTCCTGTTACTGCGACTATTATTCCAACTTCAACGTTCGACACATTTAGTAACAAGACATCAACTGCTGCAGAAGTTATTCAGATGTCTACTTCTGTTGAGCGAATCGAATCTCCTGTTAGGAAACGACCATTTGTTCAAACTCATGTGAATTTAAAAACAATGATATCTTTATTAAGGAACGAAATAAAAGTTGAACCTGGAAGCTGTAATACCTCGCGCAATACGCCTTACAACCTTAGGTCAGTGAAAAGATGTTTTTCTTCTTTATATGATTTTTACGATTTATTGGAGTTTGAGACCTTTGGAAGATCAAGACAATCTTTTAAAACAAACAAGTTCCCCTATATATTTGACCAAAGTAGAAGATCTGCACCGGAAGTTAAGTATAACGAATGCGTGGTCCGTTTGGAGAAATGCGACAAATTCTTGGAGCCTACTAGTTTTGTGTCAGGCGAAGACGAAGACGAAAACTAAAAGGAAAAGGAAAACGAAGACGCTTTCAAGCAAGCAGTATCGAAAAATGTGAAAGAGGAATTTGAAGGTTTTCGTGAAACAAACTCGACATGTAACTTGCCTTTGAAAGCTGACACGATTCCTTGCACTACTTGTGGAACACAATTCTGAACACTTAAAAATTTGTGCATACACGAACGCACCTATCGCCAAACAGCCACAGAAAAGTGTAACGTTTGTAACACGATGTTTTCCATTAAAAGATTCTTACAGTTTCACATGCTTGCTACTCATGCGCCTTCGTGTTCGGTGAACTACAAATTCTTTTGTAAGTTCTGCGATCAAGGATTTGTTAAGAAACAGAGTCTTCAAATTCACGAACGACATTTGCATATTGGGCAAGATTCTAGGCTGGTGTTGAATTCCGATTGCGCTGTGGAAGATAAACCAATCTGTAATATATGCCATTTGTTATTCGAATCCTACGAACGTTTAGTCGAGCATGACACGTATTATTACAAGGGCAATGATTTTTTATGCGCAATATGTGGTAAATCGTTTCAAGGAATGTACAAGTTGGAGCATTATCCGGACGAATCATGGAAATTGTACCCTTACAAATGCGATACTTGTAACGAAGGCTTCAGCTACGAATCACATCTCCACGCAGATAAGCTACACGTTCATTCGCACGATTCGCCCGCGAGGCGCGCGACCGCGATATATTGGATCAGACTTTTCGCATGTGTTCATGATTCTTTGGATAAATTAAGATAATCATAAAATAAAAGCATAGAGAATATTTAATTCTTTGATTTATAGGTCGTTTCAAAATCAATTTTCACGCTATTATACTGAAGAATCGGGCTAGATTGAGACGTACAATAAACACGCCAAGTACACACACACACACGAAGCAAATGATTTCGAAATGTTCTTTAAGTCATGTATTCGCATTTTCCATGACACGCATGAAATGTATCGATATTTGTTGAAATATACTATACAAGACAAATCGACGCTTCTGACCTAGTACGAACTGCGCTCGGCTCAAACATCGAGCATTGAGTGAAGTTTGGGTGTCAGCCTTAGGCGCTTCCTGTTCATTGTTTGCGATGGTCTCAGTTTGTTGAAGCAGAATATGTCAAGCATTCTAGGCTAGACGACCAGCCAGAAAACGAGCGAACTAGATATTCCATTCTGTCTCTAACTTTATTTAATATACATCGTTTTTTTCACATAAGAGATAAAGAGATCTAATCGCGTTATCGTATCGTTTACTAAGTGCCGATTGAAGCAGCTTAATGAAAATTATGATAAATCGAGTAATAAATTTGTCTGCTATTCTTTGAACGCGTTATATTTATGTGCTTTCATATACGTATATGTTTCTGTGTGTGTGTGTGCGTGAGCGTGTGCATGCGTGCGTACGTGTGTATTTTATCAAGTACGTTGATCACTACCCCATTTCATTATTGTAAAAGTTTTTGTTAAAGCGAGTTTTTCGTTCGACGTGCGCGTTTGCGGATCTTCATATTTTATAAATTGTTTTTGGTCAGCGTAAATGTTTGAAGAAGTTAGAAAATAAATGAAGCGAGGGTAAGTAAATGTTGCAATTTCTTTTCTTAATTGATCTGATATTGGTCATTTTTCTTCTATTGCAATGTTTATTCGCTATGATTATTCGTTTAAACGTCCGCTCGATATAATAATTACAACATCCGTTAAAAAATGGATAAACCTATTATTGAATTTGATATTGAGATTTTAAAAAAATTCATTTCGTTTATCTCACGTGGAATGATTATATGATATGTTTCATATTTGACAGATGACTAATTTAAATATGGATCGTAATTACAATTTTCATTATGAAATGATGTATTTACTTACCCAGCTATCGATTAATGACGTCGAATGATAATTGTACGGGAACGATAATGTTTTGTAATGTGCAATTTTAATTTTACGTTAAATATTAAGTAAATAAATATTTCAATTTCCATCACAGTGCCGGTCGTACAATACGATAATCGGGAGGAACATGAGACCAAGAACGATATGTATCGCTATGAAAGCGCGAATGAAAATTGTCGTATTAGAATTTCTATAAAGACATAAGAATTGACGTTTATATCACAGAATAGTTGCAGCGTGTAATCGAATAAATTGGTTGTTTCACAGCGGGAAAATGAACTATTTTTACGAGCTTTCACCGGTTCTGCCGTACAACGAAACGAACAGTTGAGCAGTTATAAGAGCTAACGTTTGTATTTTCTAAAACTTAGAAAGCTTGTAAACTTAATAGATTGCTCGGGAAATTTGTAGATTTTAGTAGTACGATGTGTACTGTTTCTAAAAGTGTAGGTATTCTTTAATAAATTACATTTTCCAGAAAATAATGTAAACTCTTTCCCCGTGTAAACTACGACAGTCGTACAACCTTTGTTGCTGTACGAACCAACACTCTCGCATTCGGAACGTTGTGTATGACTCGCGTTAATTAAAAGACGCGACATGAAGTTAAAATTATGTCTTTGTATACTCGGGACTCGAAATAGGGTGAACTTGAATACAGCACTTTGATTCGAGACGTTTTGTACAAGCAACGTTAATTAGAAGATTGAAGCTACGTTTCTGTTGAACCATCAACGAGAAAATAACGACGTATTTGTCGGGTTATGCTGTTCCATCCTGTTTTCACCGCGATAATCGATCAGCAGTGACTGCGCTAAAACAAATCCTCTCTATGGAAACATGAAGAGTCTTTGTGTCAGAAGAAATACAATTTTACAGATTCTGCCAATAACCAGGATTTAGAAATTTAAACCGAAGCTTCTATCGAATTTAATCTGAAGTATGTTAAGATGGATCGTTCGAGTGGAAAAGAAAAAAAGAAAAGTACATCGAATTAGAGGAATTCCAAAGAGAACTCCACCAGTTATAATCTCGAGTAAAGTTTCATCGGTGTGGTAACTTATGCAAAGTTGTTCAATGTTGCCGAAGATCACCTAAAGTGAAACACGAACGAAAAGTAGAGAAAACATTTTACTACATTATAGATTTTAATGGCAAAATAGAAAGCACTTTAAAGAAAAATGGACCTTTGCCCAATACATATCCTAAAGGGAAAGGTATAGGAAATTTTGATAAAATCCAGAGGTGTCCGATCAAAATTAGGGTGAGAGAGAGGCTAGTGTTACGTTTTGTCTGGCTCGTTTTGGTTGCGTTGCCGTTAATTTTTGAATTTAGATTAAATTGTAGTATTGTCTGTTATTTAATGCAATTTGAAATTAAACTCCACGTTTCGGCTAACCTGCTATGCGCAGGAGTACTGGCACGGGAGGGGATTAAAATTGGTGAAAATAAATGTTCGCTTAATCCTGCTATATTATTAGACAAATATTCTTCACAAAAAAAATGTTTATTCGTATTCTAATTGGATATTGACAGAATAGTCGTTGAAATTTCGAATGCTCGGAGTTACAATCGTTCGCAATACGTTTCGCTCTTATTAATTACAAGATTTTAATTTCGATAGATTTCCGATAGTTTACAAATTGACAAATACAAACACGTCGATTAACAAGACTAACAAGAATTGGAAACTAGTAAAACAAAGAACTAAAAGCTAAAGAACTAAAGGACTAAAGAACCTAAAAGCTGAGAGCAAAACTAAGAGCTAAAGGAATTAAGAGCTGAAAACTAAGGAACTGAAGAATTAAAAAACAAAGGAATTGAGAAATTAAGAGCTAGAGGAATTAAGAATTAATCGCTATGAAAAAGAAATTACTTGCCAGGAAATGGGAACTGATCGCCAAGAACAAAGGAGTTAATCACCAAGAACTGACAAAACTAATCACCCAAAACTGAGGAATTAACTACTCTAAAACTAAGGAATTATTACCGCTTCTTCTATGCCGCTACGCTTATTTATATTTAGGTCTGCCGTGGAGGGGTTGTCATGTGACGGGTTATTCCGTGGGGGTTGTGAGGTTCGAATTTGGTTTATATACAAATTGTTAAAATTCATTTAAATTTCAAATTGGAACGCTCACTCGCGCTATTGGTAGTTTTAGCCTACGTTACGGCGCGTGCGCAGCGCGGGACGTGACACTAGCCATATTTATCAGGTGGACGGTTGTATTGCGTTTCAATTGCGGCACGGTAAGTTAACGAGAATTGAATTTCAACGGAGGAGATCCGGAGTATGGGTGCCGGCCCATTCCATGCACGTTCCCTGAGAACGTCACATACAACACGGGTATAATATCAACGGCGTGCTCTAACGTGCCTCTGTTATCTTGTCGTCCTTCAGTCACGCTATTTTCACCTCGGCCCCGAATGAAATTCGTTTTTTTTATTTATTTAATTTAAATTTTACTATTTGTCCAGTAGGACATTTGGTAAAAAATTATAGCTTAGTGGTATAATAATATAACATGTGGATGGTTAACCCCAGCGAGGTTCCATCTTCCAAGTTGTTTATATTTTATTTCTATTGTGAGATCTGTGGGATGCTTCTTCTTCAGTCTTCTTTCTATTATGGTTTTATTCGATTCAGCAATCATATGGTTTGGGTGTGTTACAAGTCTTCCTTTATATTTTTTTGAATATCTATCGATTTCCTCTTTGGCTGTTGGAATTTTTAAATCTTTTCGTAAGTCTTCATTTCTGACGTACCATGGAGCGTTAACTATTGTCCTTAAAATTTTTGTTTGCTCTGTTTCTATTTTATTTACGTGACTCATTGCTGCCGTCCCCCATAGTGGGACTCCATATGTCCAGATTGGTTTGATTATTGTTTTGTATATATTTAGTTTATTCATTATGCTTAATTTAGATTTTTGCCAGTTTTTATTGCAAAGCGACTCTGACTTGTTATAAAGTAATGGTTTGCTTATATATTCTAATATAATTGGTGTATGGTCGGAGTTAAGCTCAAGGCTGGTTGTTATTTTTAATTGGCTTACGTGTAGTCCTTTTGTTACTGCAAAATCCAACAGGTCAGGTATTTTATCGAGGTCTGTCGACCAGTAAGTTGGTTTTCCTGTAGATAGTACGTTGAGGTTGCTGCTTCTAATGTATTTTTCTAATGTTCTACCTCTCGGTGTGTTAATTCTCGAACCCCATAATGTGTGCTTTGCATTAAAGTCTCCTGCTGCTATATATTTGTCGCCTAAGGATTGGAAGTACTCTTCCCATTTTTTAAGTGTCATTTTGTGTCTCGGAGGCACATATACTGCTGATATTTAGAAGTAATTGTCATTGGTTTGTATTGTGACAGTGGTTGCTTTTAAGTGTTCTTGATTTGATTAACTATGTAAGTGATGCTTTATGTCATTTTTTATTATTACTGCTTTACCTGAAGGGTGTTTGGTGTCGTAGATGGTGTAATACGGTATTTTCATGTAACCTTTTAGAGTGAAATGTGTTTCTGAGACAAGTAGTATATCAATATTATTTTCATACAAAAATGTTTTAGTTTCGTGGGCTCGCTGTTACAAGCCATTGGAGTTCCAGGCTGCTATTTTCAACATATCCATCTCTATTTTTTACTTAGCAAGTTTGTGAGTAGATGTAACATGACTGCTGTTTGTTGTACTTGTTGCCTTTGTATTGTGTTTAGCTCACTTCTTCGATGTTCTTGCTTTGATTCTGATTATTTGTGAGCATTGCTTGTCCAATGTCTTGGGTTACTTGCGCATAGCTTCGATTACCTTGGGGATCTATGGCTCTGTTTATAGCTTTTGGTTCATATTCACATCATATCATATATCATATATCACATCCTTTATAGCTGGCTGGGTGGTTTCCGTTACAATTATAACATCTAACTTCTTCTATTTTTCCTGTGTATGGGCAGTGTATTGTTAAGTGATTTTTTGCACATTTAACACATGCCGAGCTTCTGTTACAATAAGTTTTTGTGTGACCGTATTGTTGGCATCGCATGCATTGTGGTATATCTTTTTTGTAGCCTGGTGGTTCCACTGTTACTATTGTATTTAGAATTTTTTTGATTTCATAAATTTCCTTGTTATTGGTTCTAGGTTCAAGTTCTATTAAGAATAGTGGTAATGGTTGCTTCGATTTTGTCATATTGTTTATTGCTCTTGTTTGATGGCCAATTTTTGCTAATTCATCACTTAATTTTTTCGTGTTAATTTTTGGACGTAATCCTGTTATAACTAATTTGTAGCTTCTGTCCGTTTTGAGCTGGTACGTGTGGTATATAGCATTTTTTTCCTTTAATTCTTTTATCATTTTCCTATAATTTTCTGGGGTGTTTGTTTGAATTTTTACTTGTTCTAATTTTGTTTCTTTTATTGCGTAATTTTCCTTCCCAACTATATCGTTTAGTCGATCAACAAGCGGGTCTATTATCTGGGTCTCAACAAATATTGGTGGTGGTTTTGTAATGTGTGTTGATTGAGTTGTGTTTTTGGTTGTTGGGTCGTCGTCTACTTCTTCCGTTAATGAGACGAAGGAGTTTGTAAATGGTAATTCTTGCAGCCATCGCTGCTTTTCAGTATGTAGATTTCCTGCGGCACTTGTGCTTGGAATTATTTTACGTTTTTTGCTAGTCTTTGCTAGCTTCCAGTTTTCGTCCTGGTAACATCTTTCGTTATCGTGGCTGCACTCCTCCTGTCTCCACGGCTCTTCTATTTTTTCTGTAGCTATATCGTTTTGATTGTTGTTATTTTGCTGCTGTTGCTTTAAGCCTGGTAAATCTACCGACCCGTTCATGTAATACTTTTCTCCTTTGATTGCAATCTTGATTGTTGGTATCTGCTGCTGCATTGTTTGACTTCCCCTCACTATCACTATTCGTAACTCTTCTCTGAATCACTTCACTGGAGCGCACGATTGCTTACACACGAATGAAATTCGTGTGCCGTATTTTCCGTTTGGCATGTAAGTTGCGGAATCAGAAATACGCCGCGATCTAACTAATCGGTAATTAAGCGATACCGCTTAGTCGGTTATATGTATTTAGAAAAAGGAAAGAGTTGTTCAGAGTCGTGCTCTCTCTCCCCTCACAACATATTTAAAAATCACCGAAATCGCAGAGATCGACTACTATCTGTACATTTACCAGCGTTACCAAGTACTAAGCCTTACTGGAAAGAGGACTAACACGACGGCTCAGAAGCAAGGGAGGTACTGCTCTATATTGTTTACGAATTTCTTATATACGTACAGCTACTTAGGAACTTGCTACATCCTGTAATTTTGATTCCTCTAAGAATTACTTTTTCCTCAACGTAATGCCCGCATATATAGCCAACGATCGGATCTGCGCGTGGCCACATATCCGAGGAGGTGACTGTTTAAGGATAGAACCAAATCACCCGACTTCTATTCACTCTGTCGTGCTCTATGGTACGTAACCATGCGCGTATTGAAGGTTAGTGCGAATGAGATAGAATAGCTAAATTGCAGTAAGATACTATATATGATAGTGTCTCAGTCACGTATTACGCATTTCTTTAATTTAGTTAAAGACTGTTGGTGAAATGTAGCCATATTTAATATCATTTTGATCGCACGAACCTCAATAATCTAATTAGGGCCATTTCGTAATATATACGTCGGAAATGAAAGGGCATCGGGCCCTTTTTTTGGAACGTTAGGGAAGGCCCCGATACTTTAGTCCAGACTTTTTATTATAGCTACAATTAAATAATAAAACTGAGGAACAGTTGATTATATTCTAATCCGAGCATGGGTGTCCGAGGTTTATGGCAGTGGGCTTGGGATCGAAGTGATATGACGGGTCGCTGAACGTAGCTACGGTCACGGCAGGAAGGTGCACCTAACACAGGTATGAAGCAATTATATAGCTCTCCTTAAAAGAAATATTTGTAGCGGCACGCAACAGTAAACATTCCAACGGTTTCTGTCCCGTGGCTCGCCACACGCTGATCCTATTCTTCGGGTATGATGGTTACCAGATGCCGACGCGTCTCCACAGTACGTGATCAGCTAGCCGGAGGGACATTATAAACACTAAGATCTAGTTACCTAAAGTCCTTCAAACAGACAAACCGTCTTTGTCCCAACTACTGGAAGATAGGGGAGATCTATTTCTTTCAACGAACGACGTCTCCCACTAGCAACTTTCCCTCGAGGGCAGCTAGCTCCTTTTTCTAACCACCGATATGGAGATTGACCAATTAGCAGCAACGTCAATTTTTCTTACTTTCTGAACGAAGGCTATCCTCGACGAATCCGATGATCTCATGTCTGTAGACACACCCCATCATAGTTTTGCTCTATGGCATCAACGCGACGGAAAGTCATTCTCTCGTGAGGTCGTATTAGCGAGTTACTTAGCGTCTTTACGCTCGATGGATATTCCACGTTTTAACAAAGAGTTAGTTTAGTTATACATCCACCGTAGCCAAGCAATTCGAGTACCATTTGGGCTTTGGAAAAAAGCGCATTCTGTTATCCCGTTGACCGCGGATTCGTTATTGAACCTAGGATCATGGTCATTAGCTTCCCGAGTATCTAAGTGCCGTGGTTACTTGTCAAGTCCTGTAATAATCGTATTTGCACCAGTCAATGCCTTCTCTATTGCATAACGACAATGTGTAATCCAAATGAAGATTCGTTTTACGCCCCTAACCCTAATTCCAATGTAAACCCGACATATATATTGTTGATATAAATAAATTTCACATTTAGGGAGGAACCAGTCCAAGTATTATCCTGTGCTGTAGGGTTATTATAGATGGCAGGGCAGTAGCCGCATGGGGTTCGTTGGCGTTGCATCCAGGCAGCTTCGGTCAGTCCCACTCTGCGACTAGTTGGTGAGGGTTGTGTCGAAGTTAGTGGCGAAAGAGCGGAGTGGTTTCTCAGTCTAATTCATGTATTTTCTATGCATGCTTTAACACGTTTCTTGGATATTATTTCGTCACAGTGTATAAAGTGACTTTTTAATACTTGTGAACTGGTTAATTCTATCTTTGTTTCATACCAGACGTGAGGAAAACTAACTTTCCGTGTTAACCCGCAGTAAACAATAAACGTAAAAGGAAACCTAAGACGAGAGATACTCGCTTGGTCTGAAGGACCTTTCATTTTTTTTTTATTTATTTGTTGAAATTACAATCAATTCTCGCGTTGAGAATTTTCAGTAATTTTCCTGGCGTGGCGCAGTGACATGGCTGTTTATTTACAATAAGTTAATACTTATTATAGATAGGTATAATTTATAAGTATTATAAGTAAGTGCATATGCTTAATTTGGATAATTAAATGAATCTAACGTTTAGGTCTAGCGGGTAGTGCCTCTTCAGCCTGCGAATCTGGTCCGTCGTATCGAGTAGTCCAGTGATTAGGGGGTTTCGGTGTTTGTTGATTCTTTTGCTATATCTGTCGCTATATTTTGCTATTTCCTCTTTGACTGTGGGTATCTTGAGGTCGCGGTGTATTGTTTCATTGGTTACATACCAAGGTGCATCAATTAGGGATCTTAGCGTTTTCGATTGGAAGCGTTGAAGAATTTCAATGTTGGAGTTACTTGCTGTTCCTCATAGTTAGATTCCCTAGGTCCAGACAGGGCGAAATAATTTTGACAATAGGTGAGTGGAAATGGCTTTGTGCAATTAATAACATTCCATTAATTGGTTATATGCCTCAGGACGGTTCGATGCCAGTGTGGCGGATCGGTATCAACAGGACGCCGACAGGTCGAGGCATCAACGCGGCGCAACACCTCCCGGGCGATCCGCTGGTACCAACCGCCAACACTAGAGGGCTACGACAATAACGAGTCTGTCTAACTCGCTAGCGATCGAATATACGAGCGATTGATACAAATACCGCACCCAGCGAGACTCCCTCTACGTCTGAGGCAGGGACTACCGGGCATAGCCTTACTGACGAGTCCATCGGTAGTCCCGGGACGAAACGCAAACCTCTCTCTTCACCCGCCAGACAATATTTTGTGTGTGGGAATTACATTCTTTTAGCTTTACAATATATAAATTAGATTTAAGTCGCTGTAGAGCAATGCTTATACACGATGTTGTTTTTTTCTTTCTATCTCTGTTCTGAAAACCTGGTCGCAAAAATAGGACAGTTCGTTAGTCTATTTGGTTTCAGAGGGGTTGTGGGATTTTGGAAAGGGGTCGGTGAGGGTGGACGGGGAGGAGAAGGGAGGGATGTCCTGTAGAATTATTTGCAATATTTACAAAGTTTACAATATTCACACTATTTTATACGGAGCGAGATCTGAGCGTTGCCGTTTTGTGGCTCTTTCTCTTCTTATTCTCTTTTTTAATATGGTTTCGGTATCTACCAATTTTTTTATGTTTTTTCTGTGATTGTCTTCTGTGTCTTTTTGGTGAAGGGCCATATTGTATCTCCACCTAGTGTCTACGGTTTGTCCATTTATGTTTTTCTCGTAGAGTATTGTTTTAATCCCTATTTTGCCTTTTATATGGTATATTATTGGGATATTATTTTGGTCTTGTAGATAGTTTCCTTCGTCTAGATATAAAAACGCTTCCTGTACGTAACTTGTTGTCAGTGTATTATTGTAATACGAATCGTTTGGAAATAAGCAACCGAAGATTAAACTATTTTGCAGCTTTTGCAGCTAAACTCTTTGCACCTTGCGCGAAGTGGTTCCTTGTTAGTTTTAAGATGTGTTTTTTTATTTATTTATTTACATTTTACAATTTGTCCAGTAGGACATTTGGTAAAATATTATAGCTTAGTGGTATAATAATATAACATGTGGATGACTACTTCCAGTGGAATACCATCTTTGAATTTGATTGATTCATTTCTTTAGTGTAGTGAGTGTTTGTTTGTTAGGTTACGCCCTTATTTTAAGATGTGACAGTCGATGCGGTGGTTGTTGGCTAAGTCGTAGATTCTTTTACCTTTGACGTATTTTTTGAATCTGCTGTGTTCGAATCTGTAAGTACTTAGGCAAGCCCTGATGCATTTTCCTTCGAATATGTGAATTTTTTCCATGAGGGAAGCTGATATGTTGTACCAGATTAGGCAGCTGTAGGTTATGATCCGTCTGATTGATTAGTGCTTGGTAGCACAGGATTTTTACTTTGCTGTTGAGAGGTTTGGAGTAGAACAATCTTTTTGTTTTCTAGAATGCTTTGCTGGCTTTGGAGAGTTGAATTTCGAGGTGCTGCTTGTAGTTTAATTTGTCGTCTATATTTACTCCTAGATATTTTACGCAATTTTTGTGTGGTATGAGCTCCCCTTCGTTTGCTTTTTCTCTTAATTGGAATTTTTTACAGTGTTCTCTTTCTATTGGGCCGATTTCACTTGACTTGGGTCTAAACAGTATGGTTTCGCATTTGCTTGCATTGATTTTTAGTTTCCATGCATAGTAGTGTGGCGAATGAAAAGAGAGTTTTGCGTTTCGTCCCGGGACTACCGGTGGACTCGTCAGTAAGGCTATGCCCGGTAGTCCCTGCCTTAGACGTAGAGGGAGTCTCGCTAGGCGCGGTATTTGTATCAATCGCTCGTATATTCGATCGCTAGCGAGTTAGACAGACTCGTTATCGTCGTAGCCCTCTAGTGTTAGCGGTTGGTACCAGCGGACGGCCCGGGAAGTGTTGCGCCGCGTTGATGCCTCGACCTGTCGGCGTCCTGTTGATACCGATCCGCCACAGTAGTAATCGTTAATTTTGTCAAAAAGTTCTTGGAGTTCTGTTCTTATTGTTTAGGTGTAAAAATGTTGCTCGTGATAATTGTTGCGCTGGCTGTAGATGTCGCTGATGGGGTAACTGCTGTTTTTCTTCTAATTGCGTTGAATTGATTTTCTGGGATTACGTTATTTATTGCGCAGAAGGAGGCTAAGGGGTTGTTTATGACTATTTCCAATACTTTGCTTAGGTTGGGGAGGAGGCCTATAGGTCGTAGGTTTGCAGGTGATGAACCGTCTTTATTTTTTTGTAATGGCTATTAATTTGGCCTTTTTCCATTTTCCGGGGAAATACGTGTTATTTAGCGCATTGTTGAAGAGTACCGTGTAGTACCATTTTATTTTGTTAGTTTATTGAAGAATATTATGTGAAATATTATGAAGAATATTTGTTTAGTTTGAAGAATATTATATTTAGTTGGCTGTAATTTGTAAAGTAGTTTATTTCTGGTTCTGGTTGTTTGGGGCTGTCCGAGGTGTTTTCGTTTGAGAATGTGCAAACTGTTTTATTTTGCGCTATGCCTTGTTCTATTTTATTTTTGAGTTTGTTTGTTTCGGCGATGATAATTCTGTTCAGTCGTTCTCGACCCATGTGGTCGTTTTGTGTGTGTGTTTTGGAAAAGTGGGTGCCGATAATGTTTAGTTTTTCCGTTGTTTTTTAACGAGCGTAGCTGGCTACCCGGCCAAAAGCTAAATACCTAATACTAGGCCAACAATTTAGATTCAGGAAGAATCAGAATACAGTAAAGTAAATACACAGAATGATCAGCGACGTAATTAGATCAACGGAAGGTGGAAAATACTGCACCGCGTTGCTTCTCAATGTGGAAAAAGCCTCCGCTAAAGTTTGAATGATTTTATGTATTATGTGATAAAATGAAGGATTTTAAGGAAGTTATAAACAATTCTGCTGAATAGCACATATAGAATTATTTTCTCCCACATTATGAATACGTATTTGTATGTTAAAATTAGAAGTGTAAGTGTCCTCTCTGAAAGAAATTAACGGTTCCACGAGAAAATGTCCTCGAACCCATTTTCTATTTTGTTTATTGCTAACAACGCTAAAAACGGAAACTTATTCCTTCGCTACGTTCACATCTGAAAATAAGCTTGAAAAATTTGCCGAATGTGGGCAACTTGTAAAGTACAAATTAAATAATAAAAAAAAAGAAAAAGAACATCTGAAAATATCCCATCCAAACATGGAAACATTAAAATAGCAAGAAGAAACGTAAAACACACGTATATTATATAGAACGCTAAGCGAGAGATAACAAAATCCAATTAAACTCAAACAAGTTTTCGCACATTGTCTTCATTTTTAAGGAGAAAGAATCTTCTGAGATTAAATTGTTAAATCAGGAAATAGAACAAACAACTTCGGTTAAATACCTTGTACTGTATTTGGATCATAAGTTGGACTGGAAAACATTAAACACCTAATGATAATGAGAAAATCGTTGCACTATCTTACAGCAAGAACATCTAAATTGAGCATGAGCAACAAATTACTAGTTTATAAAACCATAACAATAACTGTAGCAGCTAACTACAGAAACAAAGAAGAAATCATCCTGCCAACGGCTAGTCTCACGTATAGTTGAGGGTTGGATGATAAAATAAAATAGCTGAGTCGTAACACAACTATCAATTTTGCTTTTATTAAACTTTATTATGAATTCAGCAATCACAATGGAATATACACTGAATTAACACACATAAATCATTCCATTAACTTTATGCAAAACCTAGTTACACTTATACGTTAAGTATGCGATCGTTCTAAGGGTAGAAACTCGGTAAAAGGTGTTGCCTATTCTAAAGACGGAGACTGAGTCGTTTAGTGACGATGTTGTGGTGGAAGAAAGCTAGGGGTGGGTGTGTCTGAGGTCACGAGATGATCTGATTCGTTAAGGACAATTTTGGTTAGGAAAGCGAGAACGATAGACATTGCTTTTGATTGGAGAATCAACATCGTTCCGGTGCCGTTGGAAAAGCAGAGGAACAAATAAAGTTCTTCTGTTTCACAAAAGAAGGATACATACATATGTATTTTCTTGTCCTTCTAACCCATTACTGTTGCGGTCATTTGTTGCAAATTCGATCGTTTGCATCGGACGTAAATTTTGAGGTTAAAATCTTCTGTTACAAATTATTAATTAGACCTATTTATAACTTATGCCAATCCCATACGTTATAAAATCTCTGCCAGTGCGATGGAAAACGCAAGGCTAGACATCTTGAAAATAAGCGCAATAGAAGAGGCACGAATTCTTTTAGAACAGTCTTCTCTTACTACAATAAATATAATAGCAGCAAAAATATATTATTCAGCGCTTCATAATAGACTTAATAGTAATGATTTAATTAAGGGAATTATTTAATTTTACCCCTTATATTTTGAGAGGGCTATGAAAAATATACATCTCCTTCAAGAGGCTAATTAGAATACTTCCTGATATACATTGCCACATTAAGAATCAAATACTTTTCAATCAGGTAGAAAGTCGACGGGGCAGCCAGCTACGCTCGTTAAAGCCCAGAACTGAAGACGACGCGTCGCGAGTTCGAATCCTCGGCATGAACGATCTTCAGAAAAGGGGACGGAAAAACCAAAATTTCTCTTAAAAGTAATATACTACAGGTAAGCGGCCAGCGCCTCCCGTGCGTGTCTTCTGGGTGTACTTTCTGGGAATACTTGGTTAAAGGTGCTTGGTGTTCAGCACACAGGGGTCCGGCGATCAAAACTCGCACTGATACACTGTCCCGTTCGTGGAGGTTTTAGCCGGTAAGAATCCGGCACTACCTTCCGCCCGTTCCCACAGGGTGGTAAGGTGTCTATGAAGATTTCCTCCACGTAAAAAAAAAGAATTTTTTTTTGCAGTACGAAAGGAAACACGTTTAACATTCCCGTAGACAAGGATAGAACACATATATATGTCGGGTTATCATTAGGATTTAAGGCGCGTAATGATTCTTCGTTTGAATTAGCCATTGTTTTACAAAACAGAGAATATGTTTACGCGAATAAACAAGATTTTACAAAATATTATGAATAATGAGTTTAATAAATGATAAGATTAACAAACGATTAGTTTAACTAATAATTAGATTAAAGAATAATAAGTTTAACGAACAATAAGAGGAACGAATAATATGTCTTACGAATAATGAATTTAACGAATAATAAGATTAACGATTGATAGGTTTTACGAATAATGAATTTAATTAACGCTATTAACAATGTTCCGGGGTTCAAACGAATCCACGGTCAACGGGATAACTCTTTACCATGCGTAGAATAATTTTAAACACAAAAATACGATTGCTGAGACACTCGGTAAATTGCTCGATGTATCACTTTCCAAGGCGATCGCACGAATCAATATCTGATGAAAATCTTTTTCGCTATACGACTGCATTTGTTTCTTATATGCTCGCTGGAGACATCGAGAAGATTCCAATCGTTGTTGCTAGGCAATTTCTGTCAAAAGCTTGTTGTATACTCTTTGGAAACATCGAGAAAGATCCAAACGCCGTTACTAGGCAGTTTCTGTCTGGAGATTGATTTCTAATACAACGTGTGTCCCTGTTAGGGAAGTGATACATTTACACTGTACATGAGAGTGTGTGTGTAAGGGTTAGAGGGCGTCAAGGTCTTAGTGGAGACAAAAGACTGTTGCCAGATGTTAGAAGAATCTAGGATAGTCGGTTGGCGACAAGCGTGCGTGCAAGACGTTCTTCAGAGTGTAATATAGATGTATAACTGTTGTGTGGGAAATATAGTCAATTATTTGTATTCCCAAATCCTCGAATTTCCTTAACATGGTAGCAGAGCGTGGTTACTAGTTTTGCAAGATATTTAGTGCGTGGTTACGATCTTGCGAGTGAGTTTTCAGTAAAGAAAAAAAAAAAAACTTTCAGAAAAAAAATATACTTCGAGCACGTAGGAACGCTTGAGTAAGAAAAGAAAAAAAGAAGAATCAATTAAAATGGAGAGATCGGAAATCATGATACCTATATTCGATGGTGAGGATTATGGAATGTGGAAGCAAAGAATCACGATGTTTCTCAAATATAAGGAATGCGAGGTTGTTACAACTAGAATGAAGAACGAAAGAGACGATGAAGACTGGGACAAAAAGGATTTGAAGGCGATTAATATAATTTATAGTGCAATATCGAACAGACAATTGGAGTATGTTAGGGAAGGAAAAACGGCGTATGATATAATAAAAAGGTTCGATGAAATGTACTTGAAAGAGTCGACGGCACTGCAGAACGTATGCAGAAGGAGACTGGAAAACATAAGACTGGAGAACTACAGTGATTCAGCATCATTCTTTAACGATTTCGAAAAATTAATCAATGAATTAAAAAGTGCGGGCGCACAAGTAAGTGAGAGGGAAAAGCTGAATTACATGCTGAATACGTTACCCGAAGAATACAGCTACATAGCGGACATAATAGACGCATTGAAAGAAGAGGATCAAACGGTAGCGTATGTGAAAAATAAAATAGAGATAGCAGAGAAGAAAAATAAATCCAATCGAGGAGAAAGGCAAACCAACGCCTTTTCTGCAAAAAAGGAAGGATGCTTCAGATGTGGAAGATTAGGACACTTTGCGAGAGAGTGTCAAAATGGCGTCCAAGCGGGAAGCAGTAACGGCTATTGGCATGGGCCAACACGTGGTCGAAACAGGGGAAGAGGGAACAATGGCAATACGAGCAGGGGACGTGGAAACTTTCATCGTCAATGAACAACCGGCACGGGCGAGCATGGAAACTCAAGAGCAGGCATATGGACAGCAACGGCGCACGCAGCAAACAGCAGTGAGACGAATGAAATAAGTAAGAACGAAATAGTGTGGCTATTAGATAGCGGTTGTACCGATCACATAATTAATAATATAAATTATTTCGATAAATCTATCGACCTAAAAGAACCGGTGAATATATATTTAGGCGATAATAGACCGATAAAAGCGACAAAAGTTGGGAATGTTATAAGTTATTTTGAAGCATTCGGAAAACAAAATAAAATAAATATGAGGAAAGTATTTTACGCGAAAGAAATGTCCGCAAATTTGATTAGTTTAGGTAAACTAACAGACAATAAGAATACGGTTATTTCCAAAGGAAATATTGCGAAAGTAATAGATGAGGATAATATACTTACAGCTGTAGCGTTCAAAGAGAATGGGACATATAGAATAAAAAGTATATTGAAAGGGAAGAAGCACTTAGTAAACAGCGCCGAACGTAGTGGTATGAGTAAAAAGGAAAGATGGCATAGGATGCTAGGACACGTAAATTTTAAATATTTAGAGATTTTGGGTAAAGAGCAGCTAGTGACTGGCATACCGAATGAATTTGAAAAGGAACTTTTGAAATGTAGGGTGTGTATAGAAAGCAAAATGCATAACTTACCTTTCAAAAATAATCGAACTAAGGCTAGGGAAATAATGGAAATTATTCATACGGACGTATGTGGTCCCTTTAAGACTACCGGATTCAATGGAGAAAAATATTTCATTTCATTTATCGATGATTATAGTAAAATAGCTAGGATCTATTGTATAAAATCAAAAGATGAGGTCTTTGATTCTTTCGTACAGTTCGTAAATGAAGCCGAAAATTTAACGGGCAAGAGGTTAAAAATATTAAGATGCGATAATGGTAAAGAATATTTAAATAATCGAATTTATAAATTTGCTAGGGATAAAGGTATAAGAATAAATAATTGCCCAACATACGTACATGAATTAAGCGGGACAGCGGAAAGGTATAATAGAACAGTGATGGACATGGCGCGTTGCTTGTTAGCGGAAGCGAAAGTACATAAAAGGTACTGGCCGGAAATAGTTTGTACAGCGATATACTTGAAAAATCGAATATTAGCGAATACTATAGAGAGAAAGACACCTTTTGAAATATTCTTCGGGAGATAACCAAGTGTTAAAAATCTACATCTATATGGAAGTAAAGTTTTTGTAAGAAGGCCAGAACAAAAAAGAGTTTCCAAATGGGACAAGAAGGCAGATATGGGAATTCTATTAGGATATAGTGAAGTAGGATACAGAGTCTTATTAGGTGGGAAAATAACAATAGCTAGACATGTAGAGGTCATAGAACAGACACTAAATGTATCGGTTTTGAGGAAAATTCATTAGAGGCAGATAGAAATGATAGCGAAGATAATTATTCATTGGATGGTATGGATAAGGAAGAGTTAGAAGGTAGGAAAGATGAAAATAATAGTAGTATTGAAAGCTCAAACACTCCTAGGGGATCTACACGTATTAAGAAAACTCCAGTAAGGTATCCAGAAAAGGAAAATATTTGCGAGATTCATGCAAATTATTGTAAAGTAGATATCCCTCGTACATTTGAGGAGGCGATTTGTTGCGAAAATAATGAAGTTTGGAAACAGGCCATGGATAAGGAAATAGAATGTCTCTATAAGAATAAAACTTGGAAATTGGTAGAAAGGGTAAAAGGCAAAGAAGTATTAGATGTAAAATGGGTTTACACGAAAAAATCAGAGGACAGGTATAAGACTAGATTAGTGGTAAGGGGATTTCAACAAAGAGACGTAGCCGATGACATATATTCTCCAGTGGCGAGTAATCAGACCTTTAAGATATTGCTATCATATTGTTGTCAAAATGGATTAATAATTGAGCAAATGGATGTAGAAACTGCCTTTTTAAATGGTGAAGTAACCTCGGAGGTATATGTAAATCAACCAAAGGGATATGCGGACGGAACGAATAGAGTTTGTAAATTATCGAAAGCGCTTTATGGGTTAAAAGAACGTCCGAGGGACTGGTATGAGTGTTTTGATAAGTATGTGACGAGATTAGGTTTTAAGAAGAACAATATAGAGCTGTGCCTATATACTTATGGAGAGGGAGACAATGTTGTTTATTTGTTAATATACGTAGACGATTTGTTAATTTATAGTAAAAACAAAGGGAAGATACAAAGTGTAAAAAAATTATTAACTGATAAATTTGAAATGAAAGATTTAGGTGAAGTAAAAGAATATCTTGGAATAAATATAGAGTATGATTATTTAAAAAATGAAATGAGATTAAGCCAAAAGAAATACATAGAATCATTAGCAAACAAATATAAATTACACAATAGCAAATTGTACTGTACACCTATGGAGACCAACTTAAAAATTAAAAATGCTGAGATAAATAGAGAGGACATTGGATATAAGAATTTAATTGGCGCATTGCTGTATATTAGTGTAAATACCAGACCCGATATAAGTTATAGTGTGAATTATCTGAGTAGATTTCAAGATTGCTGTAACGAGACACATTTTAAATATGCCTTGCGAATATTGAAATATTTGTACCGGACTAGAGATTTAGGGCTACATTATAAAAGAAATGAAAAGTGCGAAACGATAGATTGTTATGTGGACGCTGATTGGGCAGGAGATCATATAGATAGGAAATCGACTTCTGGGTATGTAATTAGATTGTATGGAAATGTAATTGGATGGAAGTCTAAAAAACAAAGGTGTGTGACAAAAGCCTCGACGTATGCAGAGTATGTAGCTCTATCGGAAGCGGTGAGCGAAGTAATGACTATCAGAGAACTAATGAAAATCTTCGATGTAAATGTAGACGATAACCCTGTAAAAATCTATGAGGATAACTCTGGAGTAATGAGTATAGCAAAATACGGAACTTTTACAAAAAATTCTAAACACATCGAAGTTCATTACCACTACGTTCACGAGTACGTAAAGGAAAATAAGATAAACATAATAAAAGTAAGTACAGAAGAAAACACTGCGGATATTTTTACGAAGGCACTGTGTAGAGAGAAATTTGAAAGGTTTAGGTCATTGATGAATGTAAAATAAGAGAAATGTAAATGAAGCGATAAATGTTGAATATTTTGTTAATTCGACAAGTATGTAAATAAAATTAAGTGTACAGTATAAATGTAAGGAGGCGTGTTAGGGAAGTGATACATTTACACTGTACATGAGAGTGTGTGTGTAAGGGTTAGAGGGCGTCAAGGTCTTAGTGGAGACAAAAGACTGTTGCCAGATGTTAGAAGAATCTAGGATAGTCGGTTGGCGACAAGCGCGCGTGCAAGACGTTCTTCAGAGTGTAATATAGATGTATAACTGTTGTGTGGGAAATATAGTCAATTATTTGTATTCCCAAATCCTCGAATTTCCTTAACAGTCCCATTATATCGACATCTCTAAAGTACAATTCTATGTGATTTCTGGGGAGAACAATACAACCGATCCACGCCTTCGTCATTTAAAACGTTTATCCCGTGACCGTGGCTATGTTCGGCGACCAGTTGTCACCTCGAACCCACTTTCGCTTTCACAAATATCAAACAATTACAAATGGCAATTGCTTAATTACAGTTTTGATAAAATCTAGGCTAAAGCATTAGAAGGCTTCCTGAACATTGCAAAGGGAAGGCTCCGGTTTTCCTTTCATCTCCGACACGGCCATTCTGACTATCACACGTCCTCGTGTGCAGCTAAAATACAGAGTTCTTTTTTTAAACATTAGACTCGGTGTAACTGATATTATTTACCATTCGATTAGATGTTCCAAATAAGTCAAGGGTCCAGTTCAACAACAAAGCTCTGTTCAAAGATTTGGCAAGCAAGGAAATGAAAGGGAACTCAAATTAGTGTTATAGTTTGTATTCAAAGTGTCAGTTGCACTCCGTAAGTCACCAGTCAGATCGCAATGACACGACAGGTCATTGTCGATTCCGCACAAAGATCTCAGTTTGTTGGATCATATCACCACGTTGGGTGCATTACGAAAGGCACAAGACACCACACTGGGCGTATTACAAAAGGCGCAGGGCACCAGTGAGCGTATTATAGAAGGCGCAGGGCACCAGTGAGCGTATTATAGAAGGCGCAGGGCACCAGTGAGCGTATTATAGAAGGCGCAGGGCACCAGTGAGCGTATTATAGAAGGCGCAGGGCACTACACTGGGAGTATTACAGAAGGCGCAAGACACTACACTGAGAGTATTACAGAAGGCGCAAGCACTACACTGGGAGTATTACAGAAGGCGCATGCACTACACTGGGAGTATTACAAAAGGCGCATGCACTACACTGGGTGTATTACTATGACCACAATGCGGTGTTAATGATTCCCAGAGATCAATGTGCTCGTATCGTTATTATCACTGTCGCTGTCATCACCGCAGACGTCCAACTCAGCAGGAATGCAACCATCTGGCATCTTTCTCAACTTGTCGTGTCTATCCTTATATGACCGTTTGCCATCTAGAGTTTTTAAAGTATATCTATCCCCCTCTAAAACTTCCGTTATCACGAATGGACCCTTGAATTTCGGATCTAGCTTCGTTTGGTTTCTCTCCTCGTTCTTACGTAACACAAAGTCACCGAGATTAAATCTAACTATCTTCGCTTTCGTTTTGTCAAACCTGTCTTTATCATAACTGGCGCAAGTCTCTATGTTCTGTATCGCCTGTTGCCTTACATTGGAGATGTCTACTTCCTTTTCCTCAATATTATCAGGCAACGATAAGCCGTAGGGCCTTGCTGCCTTCCCAATTAATAATTCCAGAGGACTAGATTAGGTTACACGATTGGTGGTGCAATTCAAAGCTAGTTGTATCTTGCCAATCGCGTCTTGCCAAGATCACCCGGTCGTTTCCACCGCCGTTAACATATTTTTCAGCGTACTCATAACACGCTCTACCTGTCCATTGGCCCTACTCGCACCAGTTGCTAGTAAGTATTAGGTATGGGATGTAGTTCAGCTTGTACTTTACCTGAACTAGCCTTCGAAACTCGACAAGCATGACAGTTCTCAACGAATTTGCGAACATATTTCGCCATTCCTTCAAACCAGTAATACTCGTATAGTTTCTCAAGCGTTTTATCCCAACCTAAGTGCATAATGGACTGATGCACATGATTAATGACGGACCACCTGAAACCCCTTGGGACAATGGGCAAGCAAAGAGTTCTACTTTTTCTCTGTATTTTCCGATGGAGTGTACCAGACCGTAATTCATACGTATTCGCAATGTCTTCCGCGAGCTCTTTGTTTTGCAATTTACGGACGATCTCAGAGATTTGTGGGTTGCGACGTTGTTCTGCTAGCAACCAATCGTTTGCCTTCCCGATACATAATGTCAAAGGTAAAAGTTTGTAGGTAAGCCCACCATCTGTAAACCCTGTCATTTAAATGTACCTTGTTACTGGATGCCTTCAGAGAATTACAATCAGTGACAACAAGAAATTCCCGACCGTGCAGATAGTGGCGGAAATGCTTGATGACGTTTACCACTGCCAGCGTTTCTAACTCTAGATTCCGCAGGGCTAGTCCGCTTGCTGTAATACTCAACTACTCTATTTTTACCTTCGACCTTATGCATTAAGATAGCCCCAAATCCTTCGGAACTAGCATCCCTATGTAGTTCTATTGGATAATTGGGGTCAAAAATCATTAGCACCGGCTCATTGGTCAGAATAGAAATTACTTTTTGCCTGATTTTTTTCGTGTTTATCCGTCCAATTTATGTTCTTGCTACCGGAAGTGAGTGCATACAAAGATTTCATTACCTGTGAGAATTTAGGAACAAATTTTCGAAAGTAAGAAGCTAAACCAATGAATTGCCGGAGCTGTGTGACGGTCGTCGGTGCGGGTAAGGAGCTCAAGGCTTGTACTTTACCTTGGTTTGGACGGACTTCTCCGTTATGAATCACATAACCCAGATAAAGTACTGACGTCTTCAAGAAGGAGCATTTAGAAAAGTTAAAAGAGAATCCGGCGTTTACGAGGACGGCGTTTACGAGGAGAGGCGTATCTAGGACGGTGTTTAATCTTTCTAACGCCTGATCTATCGTATCAGCGATAATTAAGACGTCATCCAAATAAACGACAACGTATGAATAAGCAAGGTCACCTAAGGCATTGAGAATGGCCCTCTGAAAAACAGATGGTGCATTCTTCAATCCAAACGGCATCGTCATGTATTCGTATTGACCATCGGGAGTAACGAATGCGGTATATTCAGTCGAATTCGGGTGGATAGGGATTTGGTGGAACCCGCTGGCCATGTCCAGGCTTATAAAGTATTTCGCACTTTTCAGTCTCGCGATCTGATCAGCTATGAGGGGAAAGGGGTACCGATCCGCGACGGTGTTTTTATTTAACGCTCGGAAGACTACACATAATCTATCCAAGCCGTCGTTTTTTTTACAAGTAATATAGGGCTTGCGAATGGTGAACTACTCGGTCTTATGATTTTTGCTTGGATCAGTTCGCCTATTCTCTCTCGGACTATTCCCCGCTCCTCCTCGCTGAGTCTATAAGGACTTCGTTGCACTGTGACGTTGGGATTAATTAAACGAATTTCTAATTGGCCCGTATTTACACGAGTCCGCGGGAAACCCGTAATAAATGACTTTTTGAATTTTTCGAGAACAGAAATCAATCGATCTTTATCGTTACCAACTACATCAGTGTCGACCTCGTTAATGTTGACCGCATCTTCCGCGACTCTGCTACAAGCGTTAACCATTTTTGTCTTACAAATATCGACACTGTTTCGTGTAACATTCACGTCGAACATTGGCTCAAAATTTCACGACCTATCATGATATCGTATTTTAAGTAATTATCAGCAAGGGCATGAAAAGTTATCTCCAATGTAAAACCGTTAATACATACCTGGGCCAGGCAGAGAGTCGCCCGGCGTAACACTGTGAGTACTGTAATTTTAAAGCCATTGGTTTGGATTCATTATAACTAATATTTTATTGATCTGCGGCATTTCAGTCAATATCACACCATTATGTTGTTATTATTATTATATTTGTTGAGATGTGTGTAATTTTCTGTGCTGGACTGAGTTAAGTGCGTAGTAGAAATACTTATATGTGTATATCAGCGTGTGGAAGTATGTGTGTGTGCGCAGCGTCTCGAAACAAAGGAATGTAAACAGTCAGTCGGTTAAGGGTCGTCGAAGAGTCGGTTTACAGTCGGGTATAGTAGAAGGTGCTGAGACGCGTGCAAGAGTGTATCGATAAATATGTACAGAATCGTCCATGTAATAAATATATCATTATTTTAGTAATAACTGTAAATATAAATGTAATGTTCCTATAACATTATTTCGGCTTCAAAGATCCACAATTCTCAACCATATTATATTACTATATGGTTATTAATATATTCAAACTGTTTTGAGAATAAACGCTAAAAAAGGTACACATTATACAGTTGTTCATCGAAATCGTTACAAAGTTACGTAATATCTAAACACCCGACGCAACGCCTAAAACTCGTTTATCGGAAAATAGCAGCATTGCTGTCAATGATATTAGCATAGTCGTCTGTGCTATATGTAACAACACAAGCGTCGGACGCGTGTATCAGCTGGTGTTGCTATGAGAGTGGTGCACACAGGCGATCGATGTTGTCCATACAATTCGGATTTAAGACTCAGACTGCGAATTTCAGACGCAGCCGCGTAAGGCGGCTCTTTCCAGGAAAAGCGTGTTCAGATTGCAAAGCACCTTACAACAAAAAAAGAAAAGTAAAGTAAGTTAAATATAAAGGGGCATGCCATGCGTTAGGTGAGATTATTCTCCATCAAAAATGAATTTTTGATCAATATCCAAATGTGTTATTTTGCATATCAATTGTATAAATAACAAAAAAGGATTAATATATCCTTTCAAACTTTGCACGCTGCACTAAAATACAGAACACATTTACTCGCAATATATTTTAATACAGGTTCATTCGCTTGAAAAGAAACAAAAGATTTTGATTGCAATATACTTGCGTCTGCAGTTTGCTATTGCCATCTTGCCCTCGGTGTACGGCCTGGTCTCTGATGTGGTTTAATGTTACACGCTCGTCGGCCCTGACACAACGATTCCCTTTTCAGCAGCTTTTTCGTTTCTATTATAGTACCGCGGAGAGATTACCGACATACAGACAATGTCGGCGACAAAGGGCAAATGCCGACAAGCCGAAAGGGTGGGAAACTTCAATAGGCCTAACGGCCATCAATATATTTCGGCACCGCAGCCGTTGATGTTCGGTTAGCCACCGGAGTGTCAAGAGTCAAGAGTCGTTCATCGACAGTTGTCACATCACACTACTGCATTATGTTCACGTTAAATAATCATCCTTCATATTATTGTAGTATCATGGACGAGGGGCCTGAGATTGTTGTTTGTTGTGGGGATTGTAAACAAGCGGTTGCCGAGCATGCGCGTAGTGGGGCTAAGACAAAAGGCAAGGGATTGCTAGGGGACGATAAACGAATTAACAGCAGTATGAGTTGAGAAGTCAGAGAGTGCGGATTGCGTTGTCGAGATAGCGTTGTTAGCGTTGTTAAGAGAGAGTTGAATTTGCGTTGACGAGAATTGTTAATTAATTATCTAGTTGTTTTAATTATTATACGTTTGTTGCAATTAGATCATGTTTAATAACCATTGTTTCCTCTGTAATTGGCATCTATTTAATTCATTTATCATTAATAAACTAATCATAATTATTTACAATACTACATTATAATAAATAAATAATCATTGATTTTCTGTTTAATCCATTGTAATAAATCCATCTATCAACAAATTATTACATAGGATGGAAACCATTGGAAATCCTAATTACTAACATTTCTGAATAAAGAAATTCTATAATATTCGGTTGCCAACCCAATACATTCATCCACACGTTTGCTCTCTCTATTCCGAGATAAAACCTCGACAATATGAAAAGCCAAATTAACGAAGATAATACAGAGAGCAGACAATATTAACCAGAAGCAGAAGAGTTTCAAGAAAACATGAAACGCGGACCCAAACTAGGATGGCTGAATAAAGTCACACGTGAAAAGCATGATAGGTTGCTAATGGTAAGAGAAATGCGCTTAAGAGAAGAAGACGTTTCGAAAGATTAGAAAAGCGAAATGAGTAAACGAATGTTATTACTACCAAACAACAATGTGGCAGCGATAGAATCAGAGATCGTGTCTCAACACGATGAGACAGCGCACGATATGGAGATTAGTGCAGCATGAAAAAGAGATAGAAACGATAGAAAGCAAATAGGTGTACAGTCAGAAACATTCGCAGGAAGGAAATATAAAGTACAAAGCACGATTACTCGCAGTAGCACGTAACTAGAAATCGGAATAAATTACGGGGAATCATTCGCTCCTGTCAAACGATTGGACACAGCAAGGGCTATGCTGGCTCTAACAGCGATTAATCGAATGAAAATCAAGCAATCTAACGTCAAATCGGCATACTTATACAGAAATATAAAGGACATAGCATATATGGAACAAGCACTAGGATTTATAACCGACGTTAACAAAGTATGGGAGCTAGGAAAACGCTCATATGGATTGCTTTAATCTGGATACCATTAGATATTACATAACACAATTTGAAGGAGAATCTTGTGCGTGAGAATATAAATGTGTGTGCGTGTGTGTGAGAATATAAATTAAGGGATAGAAGCAACCTATTGTGGAAATATACGTAGCTGACTTTTTATAGCAACAAATGATAAGATAGTTGAAGAACTCGCATCAAAATTAAGATAGCACTTTGAGTTAGCGGAATGGGAAGAAAATAATTCCTTAAATATAAAAATTATCGGAAATATTATACAAAGAACAAATTTTAAGGAAATACCGCCTAGAAAGTTGCGATCCAGTAAAATAGCTAGTAAGAAAATTTAAATGCATTTAAAACAAGATTTAGATGCATATGAGGATCGCCGAAGCCGGTGTCACGTAAAGTGAAAAAAGAAACCGAAGGTGAAAATAAAAAAGAGAATTTATTTGCTAACATCTTGTTTACATTAATGACAGTTTACTTCCGAACTCCAGCCGTGACTTTCAAAGACTGGAGCTCTTACAACTCGGCCGCATCCCTACACAAGTGGTTATCTTATGAAGTAGGGAGGACCACTGGGTGTTGGGTCTGGGCCCTGGACCCACTGCTGTCGCGTGCCCTCCCATATCGTCTGGTTGGTGTCCGTCATAAGCTCATCGGCTTTGAAGTGTGCCGGTCGTGACAGCGGGTAAGATCAAATACCAACAGTTACTGAGACCACTGATTAGTGGTAGTAGATTTACTGCATTGGCAACTAAATGATTGCGGATTTTGTCAATACCACCTAATGACAAAATCCGCAATGACTTAATTGCCAACCCAATATATAGCTATCGGAACGAGACCTGATATTTTTGCACGGTAAGTAAACTGTCTCAATATAGTCGGAACTCAAAAGCCATACATTTGACCGCTGTGAAAAAGGAATGTAGATACCTGAATCAGTAGACGCCAGTTGGATGGAAAAAAAATTAAATTTGTAGAAAGAAAGAGTGAAAAAAGATTAGACAAGATCAAGTCGTGCTTTATTCTCTTTACAATTGAATATGTCTGCAGAACTGCAAGGAATATTTTAGTAATAGCATTTTACAATTAATTTGAAGATATCTAATACGAAAATTGAAATGTACCATAACGTAATAGTAAAATCATTAAGAAATATAATAAATACCGATATGTATGTATGAGTAACACTTTGTATGTAAATTAATTTTTAAGAAATGGACAAGTGCTATATTTTAATCTTTCAGTTTCGACAAAGAAGATAATTCTTTTAACAAATTTTGTAGAAATTCAAATCAGAAAATAAAATAAGAAAGTATACAACTTTTTATTAACTTTCGAAATCAGTTTAAAAACAATTACAAATAACATATGAGTTGTACGAATGAAAATAGTTACATCAGAATCATATCCACTCTAAAACCTCATTTATTTAGTATCAATTCAAATTTTTCTGATAGAAAAGAGATGTCACGTGAAAGTATTTAATGCAAAGAGTTTAATTAAAAATTTTCATGCTATTGACCATTCATTTGCGTACACGTTCGAACGTCCCTAGTGATAGGCTCTTCTTATTATTTTATTTACATCGTTCTTAACAATATGAGTAAAACTAACGTAGAAAAAATTAGTTATTGGTATACTACTTGTAGCAAACTGCAGAACTAAAAAGAAGGCAGAAAATAGTGTGAAATTAAAAATTTTGGCGCGTTTAAAAAAATGTGTTTTTTAAAAAGAAAAAATAGACTTTAAGGTGCTATAACAATTATTTAAATAAACTTCTTGACAAACTTTTTTAGTTCATCGAGAAGAAAAATATATGTAGGAATGCTTATTATAAATTAACAGAGAAGACAGTATGATAAACACAATATTGTAACACTCTCACAAAATTGAATATAATATCGCACTTCACGAATTCGCTTAACACTATTTCTACGTCACAGCAACACGATGAACTTCTCTCGACCACGATTAATTCAACTCTGACAGCATTACCACGCTCATTTTTCCCTTAACAAACCTTGGTAACGCTCACAACACTCCTTGACAGCATTAACATATCTTAACAACGTTTATAAACAATCAGCCACGTCTTTCGCTAACGTCACACCATCCCACATATATATAAAATAATTTAATCCTTTTTTGGTTTTTCGTTTCAGTCAAGAATTACGAGATGAATCTTTCACGCCGATTGAAAACTGCAGCCCATGAAATAGGCTTAGAAATCTATTATAATTTTTCTTTTTACTTAAAAAAAATTTTTTGTATTCGTTAAATATATAGAAAACCATACCTCTAAATTCAATAACTTCGTTTCTTTCTTTCCCTTTTAAGAAATATCACAAAAAGACGCTATTTTAGAACATTCTAATTCAGGACATCCCCTTAAGGAGGTTACTAAGGAAGGGATAAGACTTAGCATATTTATTATCATATTTAACGCAGTCCTTCGCCTTAAATATTATTCAAAGCTTTAGAAATTGTCACTCATTACTCTTATTCTTAAATCAAGGAAGCCAATCCATCGAGCAAATTCAAACTGATCTGTCGCTCTTCCGTCAAATTTATCCAAACTCTTTCAGAATATGCCAATCGGACGACTTCATTCCTTTTTCGAGGATTCGAAAATAACGTCGGATTATCAATTCGGTTTTCGGAAGCGACATTCAACAGAACAATATCATCGGATAGCACACAAAATCAGCCAAGACCTAGAGAAGAAAAAATTGTGCCCTGCAGCAGTGTTTCTGGGTATTAAAAAAAATATATACTTATACCTACTTCTCTGTATCATAGTTGTGCTTAGTCAATAGGTTTTTCACAATAGATATTTAGGAAATGCTACTAACTTTTTTATTACATATATTTTTTCTCTCTATATTTCTTTATTATTATTATCTATATTTATTTTACTATAATTTTAGTTGGTAATTGAATTGAAAACAATTTCATATTCCATATCGCTGCTATAATTTAAGAAGTATTGTTATTTGGTCTTAGATATCGAATGAAATAAATTTCTTAATTATTACTTCCACATAATTATCGATTACTGCTGCAGAACATTTTAACTGTACACTATGTTCATAATTCTAAACTTTTCGTATTTTGCCTTTAGCATTCCTATAATATTTATGAATCAAGCGTCCTATTACTGTAATGAAATTATTGATATAACAATAAACAAACGTACTAATAACGACAGTACCTTCAGTTATGACTTAGTTATTTCAATCCGACGTGATCAACGAGATGTCCATAACAAATTTCAATGTTACTCACCTGAAACGACAAATACAATAATTAAGTTATTAATGTGGCATATTGGAATGGAGGGAATTACGAATTTTTACATATAAATTAAAATTCATTTTGTTCTGTTAGAACATACATCATTTATACGTAATTCAATAAATAAATACAAAGCAAAAAATGTTGTGGCTCTATTATTTCCTTATAAAACGAAAGAAACTTTTCGGACAATGTAATATTTACAATCCACTGTATTAATATTTATGTCATATAAACACATGGAGAGAGACTATTAACAGGTACATGGTTTGCGAAGACACGTTTAAATTTAGTTAAAATATATCGCATTAGATGATATTCTTTAATGAAAAATTTACCGCAACAAAAACTACCGATGACAGAAATTTAAATATTTCCAAAGGTAGTTGTGCTTTGAATTAACTTCTGTCGTATAGTAAATATGAATTAATGAATTTAAAACAAATTGTCACATTATCTTTTTGAATGCAATATTGTTTTACTGTAGATAATAATAAATTATATCTTATAGTTACTGATCGATCGTTCGCGGGGAGACGCGATCGCGAGGAGGCGCGCCAACGGGAGTCGTAAATTCTCGTTACAATTAGACAATCGACGTCACGAAATGATCGATTCTCTATTTCGTTTAGGCCAATAGAGGTAGTTGAATTGATTATAACACTGAGAATAACATGTTACAACGTACACTTTATTGCAGCAACTTTATCGACATAGAAAGTTATGCCAGGTGCGTATAGATATAAGTTAAACAGATGACTGATCTAAAGATGGAAAATCAGTCAAGAAGATGTTGACTTATCTAAGGATGACAACTAACGAAGATATGTTGACTGATCTGAGGACGATGAACCAGTGAAGTTCGGTGACGATGCTGTGACAACAGCCATACCCAAATCCACGTCATTCCACGCTACCTAACAGTGAACCGTTAGACTCTGACCTTACCTTTGCACATGGCCCAAAACTAAATTTTCCTCATTACGTAGGGCACTCAGGATCCTCTCCTTGCCTCTCAACACTCTTACTACAAGAAATATAATAGCAGCAAAAATATATTAAGAGCTTTATAATAGATTTAATAATAATGATTTAATTAAGGGAATTATTTACCTTTACCCCTTATATTTTGAGAGGGCTATGAAAAAAGTACATCTCCCTCAAGAGGCTAATTAGAACACTTCCTATGATATACATTGCCACATTAAGAATCAAATACTTTCCAATCAGCTAGAAGCTCGGCGGGGCAGGCGCTACGCTCGTTAAAGCCCAGAACTGAAGACGACGCGTCGCGAGTTCGAATCCGCGGCATACAGAGGAGCAGCCGAACACTTCCCAGAGAATGGAAGTTTCTTATTAAAAGAAACATACAGCATTTATTAAAGGAATACTACACATGCAAGCGGCCAGCCCCTCCCTTGCGTGTGGTGTGGATGGATGCACTTTCTGGGAGTACTTGGTTAAACGTGCTTGGTGTTAAGCACACAGCGGCTCGACGGTCAACTCGCACAACACTAGTCCCCACTGTCGTCCCGTCCGTGGAGGTTTTAGCCGGTAAGAATCCGGCACTACCTTCTGCCCACCTACACTTAGGGTAGTAAGGTGTCTATGAAGATTTCCTCCACGTAAAACAAAAAATTTTTTTTGTAGTGTGAAAGGAGAGACGTTTAACGCTCCCGTATACAAGGCTGGAACACACATATAAATGATAAGGCACTGTCGCCTTTCGACAACACTTACCAGATCTTTTTGGAAGGATCGCGGAGGGATTCCGCTATCCTTCCGGATAACGCAGGTGCCAATAATTTTTTCTCACTGGCGAATAATCTTTACCAAAATTTTTTGTGACAAATGATCTTTACATCCTTTTGAGCATTGGATTTCGAACGATATATTAGACGCGAATCTAGATGTTTGATCCATTGACATCATGTAATCAAAAACGAAATACATAAAAAAATTTTATATGCAACTGACAAAATTTACACTACTAATTATCAAATTCCAAACTTGAACAATATAATCATAGTCAAAACTTGGATACATACTGATGGATAAAAAGTGGCGCCTACCGACATTCTGGATCAAATTCAGTAAACATATTTCTTTGAATTTTTTCGAAAGTTTCTATTTGTAAATTGGTTAGTTAATTATTTTGTTTTATTTTATTTATATTATCACATATTACTTAATTTCCTTTTATATTATTTTATGTTTTTTTATCTTATTTATTTATTTTATTTCATCAACATAATTTTCGTATGCCCTAACAAAGCATAAAATAGTCAATGCAAATATTGTAATTAAATATAAGAAATTATAATCTGTGAGTACACTAATTTTAAAGCCATTGGATTGGATTCATTATTTATTTAAAAAAAATTTTTTTCGTATTTGTTAAATATATATAAAAGCATGCCACACAATTCAATAACTTTATTTCTTTCTTTCCATTGTAAAAAAATCACAAAAAGACGCTGTTTTAGAACGTTGTAATTCAGGGCACTCCCTTAAGGTCCAAGGGTTGTCTTTGACGAAGTACCCTAATACCAATGTGACCTAATCGCATTCTCGCGGTTACGATTTATCGTTCGATTAGCTTGAAATCAGTTGTTTTAAAGTTCAATAGTATGGGAACTGTTTGCATCTTGTTCAGTTCACAGGATTCGGTCGAATAACCTTTACAGACGACCATGGGATGGTTCCATGTGAAAAGATAGTAAGAGAATATATGATACAAATTTTTCGTCCGTGGTTTAGTTTCCAAGCAAGCGAGTCTGAAAATTTGTCAAGTATACTTGAACGTGGCTAATTATAGACTGGGTATGAACAAACAATCAGCAGGAAGTTACTTTATCTGCGAAAATGGCTTCATTTTTATGAAATTAGGATTTGGATATATTTAATTAAAAATTGTCCTAGTATACGAGTACGATAAACTTCCGAATTTATTTGTCTCATAAGCGATGCGTCTTTTAAAGAAATTGTATTTTTTTCATTTTTGACTTATTTTCACATGTTATATAACTTCTTGTCGATTATTTACACCCGTCCAATCCGGAATTAACAATATTTAAGTATATATATTTGATACATTTTTGAATTTGATTTTATCGAAAACGAAGATTCTATATTTTCTTCTTATGTTTTCATAAGGATTGACCTCATTTGCATATCGATGTTATTCAGCCGGGTTTACATTTCTACGAGACTGCGAATTTTTATGAAAATTCATACTTTTGTAAATGTAATCAAGAAAATTGAACTCAAGCAGAGATTTGCTTCACCCTCTAAACATCGTAACAACTATTTTATTTCAGATATCTTATTGACAAGATGATTCTAATAAAATAATCGAAAGGGACTAAAACTCTATCCTAGCTGAAGTTAACACTAGAACTACCACACCAGTGAAATTGACTGGTTTTACAATTTTATTTTAGAATTCCTACTTCATGTTATATTTTCTTTCCGCAATGATGTAATGACTTTCGCAACGATAACTAAAAGAATAATATAATGAATTTTATTTTGTTTTTTATGTATCCAAACTCAAAATAATTTTGTATCAAGGCTACGTATACCAATAGCAGTTAAAATGACTGCTACTTGTCAAAGCGTGAAAGGGTCCTGCAATCTGTTTATCGAACTTCAATTAACCAGTTTCACAACTTCCCACACGTTTTTCAAATTTTTACCGCGTATCATTCGATATGATGATATCAGTTATCAGGAAAATTTCAGATCGATCGCTAGATGCTAACGCTAGAAATACCACAAGCAGTCAGAATGACTGGTTCGACAATTTTATAAATGTGTCAACTCTCGTTTAGAGATTATGGTCCCGGATGGATCAATAATACCAAAATTCTACTACATAACATGGAATTGCTTCTGTAAGAAAGTAATAAATCAATAAATACAAAACTGTTCTATTATTACGTATTTTTTAAAGACCAGTCATTTTCACTGGTTTTGGTAGAAATAGTTTCGTGTTAACTATCGGTAGTTCTGGTGTTAAGGAACAATTGTAGAGAAAAATTGTGCACTGTTTTATCCATCACTCCATTTTTTTTATTGATTTGAGGTGTACGGTGTAATAGGTACTGGAGGTACACTCAAGTATGTTCAACCAATAACGTTTATTAACGTCTATCACTCGATAACAATGAATAACACTTTGATAACAATGATAACATTAACAACAGTTGACGCTTGACGACGATTAACAACAGCGGCGATTAACGGATCTCTTGAAAATAGCCGAGTCGTTTCTCTTCGCCATTCGCGCTTCGTGGTTCGGGGTAGAATGTCCTTTTTGTTCCAGATCGAACGGGTTCTTCCCTTCGTTGCTCATCGATATCCCCACTAGCGTGAGTTCATTAGATCTGCCGCAGCGGCTGGCGCGCGTATGCTCTTCCGAGAATTCGGCGGAAGAAATCGATGGCACATTGTGCACGTCGGTGTTGCGCTTTGACGGCGTAACGCTTTGTATCACGAAGCCGTTGGAAAGATCCGTGACACGTGCCGCCGCAATCGTTAATCGTGGTTAATCGTTATTTGTTGTTAATTGTTAAGAGTTTTATTTATTTATTCTTAGTCCATACCTTTCGGCTTTGGACGACTTTTGGTTTACATTTCTTATATAATGCCCTTACATCACTTATATATCTCTTACACTAGCTCTTCTATAATTATATACAACTGCTTATACCTATCTATTGCACCTTACTTGATCTATCTCCATGTTCTAACTTATATCTAACGCTTGTAACTAAGTGCTCTTTCCGTCTTTGGCTTTTGCTTCCTTGTTGCGCTCCCTCCCTGTCGTTCCTCCCCTCTTCTGCTGCTCTTCTCTCCTCTATTATCGCTTTCAGTTCCGCCAGTCCTTCTCCAGTCTCATTTAGTGTTTCTACCATGTTCCTTGCTCCTCCTGTTATCTCACATTCCTCTAATATGTATATAAGTCCTCCTCTCCCTTTTTGCATAATCTGCAAATCCTCTTTCTTCCTCCTCTTTCCAGTGTTCCCTTGCCGTGGTTTCGTTACTACATCTACAACTTGCTACTATACTTCCATTTCATCTTTCCTTCTAGATATTTTGATAGCCCTTCTTTTGCTATGTTTCTGTAATATCTATTGTACTTAGATTCCCTTATCCTTTTCTCCCTCTCGTCTGTTTCTCTCTTCCCTCTTTCATCTATGATTTGGTTTGCTGTCATCCTTTCTTGTCCATCTCCTGCCGCCACTTGTGTCCTTCCCTCTCTCGCCTCCTGTAACCTCATCTTTCTTTTCCTTGCTCTTTTCCCTTCTTGGCCCTTTTCCCCACTTCCTTTCTCTCTCCTTTATACACTCCTTTACTAATTCCTTCTTCGATTCTAAGGCTCATACCTTACTGCTCTTTTCAGTGCCTTTTCTCTTATTTCCTCTATCTTGCACTCCTCTCTCAAAATGTAATTCGGCGTTATTGTGTCTAAGCCTAGAATCCATCTCACGTATCTCCTTTTTATTCTGTCTAGTCTCTCTTCTTGTTAAGAGTTTAATAAACGTTATTGTTGAAAATCAATAGTATTTCTTGTGGGCACCTTCGCCGACGATCACCTCAGATATTTTATATGTTTGTTTGCATATTACGGTCAATTCGATATTTCTACAACCTCGAATGTCTTCGATCATGAAACACTTGATATTTGTATTAACGGATATTAATATTACGAATTTATATAGCAAACTGATTGTATTCGTGTGAGATTAATTTAAAATGAAGCTTCAGTTCCAATTCCTCGATGTTAGATTATTATAATATTTCTATCTGATACGGTGTTACAGCAATAGTCACTTAAGCACAGTAGAATTTTCAACCTCAAACTATTAGGGGGAGGATTAAGCATTTCATATATTGGGTTGGCAACTAAGTGATTGCGGATTTTGTCATGAGAAGGTAATTACAAAATCCGCAATATATAGCGCAAGAGCAATTTGAAGATGACGTTATAAAATGTATATGTAAAATATTATATTTTTTGATCTCTTGACTCTCATGACTCTTTTTTGATCATATTCAATAATATAAACATCATCGTGTGGATTGCACGTTTTAAGTCATCCTTCTCCTAGTCGACGAATTGGAATTGAACACATAAATAATAAAAAAGATTTTTTAATGATACACGAAACGTGCAATTTTTATTCACAATCGTTAACATACGTTCAAATGAAAAGAAAAGTTTCTTTGGAATGATAGCACGTTGGAATAATTAATAATCTAAAGAAAGAGTCCATTGCATTAGCATGTTGAAGATTCCGTAGAGTTCACGGTACAGATAGAATTAACTGATCCAAGAAACGTATGATATAGTATGTACGATACGTATGATATTGCTGAAGACAAAATTGTTGCAACGGCTATAGATAATAAAAGCAATTTTGGTGAAGCCTTCCAATTATTTGGAGTAAACGTAAAATGCATAAATAATTGCGAATGAACGTTTAACACTAGAACTACCGATAGTTTTTTTTTTATTTATTTGTTGAAATTACAATCAATTCTCGCGTTGAGAATTTTCAATAATTTTTCTGGCGTGGCGCAGTGACATGGCTGTTTATTTACAATAAGTTAATACTTATTATAGATAGGTATAATTTATAAGTATTATTTATAGATAGGTATAATTTATAAGTATTATACTGGCTAACAAGTGGAAAATCCAAACGAAGCATAAAAAACAAACTAAAAATATATAAAATGGTCATAAAACCAATCTGGACGTACGGAATAGCACTATGGGGAACAGCAGCAATGAGCCATATAACCAAAATAGAGGCAACGCAATCTAAAATACTCAGAACAATAGTAAGCGCGTCATGGTACGTTAGAAACGAGGACATTCGGAAAGACCTGGGAATACCAACGGTCGAGGAGGAGATTAACAAAAGTGCAAGAAGGTACGGAGAAAGAATAGCAACGCACCCAAACCGGCTGGCAGCGGGAACGGTCGACACATCAAGCATAAAAAGAAGATTAAAAAGGAAACACTCAACAGATCTCACAAAGGACATAACCTAACAAACACGATGATGGTACCCCGCTGGGGGTAGCCGCCCACATGTTATATTAGTATACCGCTATAATATTTTACCAAATGTCCTACTGGACAAATTGTAAAATTTAAATAAATAAATAAATAAAAAACTTCGCTTGTCATCTACACGAAGCGAAAGATTAATGCAACCTTTTAAAGAAGCAGCCCAAGTCAATATCCAGAACAACAAAAAGAAGCTTCGTCTGGTGACGGGTTCTTCGATTTTGGAAATAATTACCATGAAATTACTTTACTTGCATCTAGGACAGAGTTAGAAATTCTATAATATTAGGTTGTCCGGAAAGTGTCTTTCTTTCGTAAACGTGTTTTTTACAACAATGCACCTTCATACAAACGTGAAACTAAGTCTGTGAAATGTCGTGGTGTTTATCTCAAGAGAACAAAATGGATCGTACGAAATTCAACAAAATAATATAAAACGAAAAATGTGCGTCTATTTTTTCGTCATAAAACGAAAGAAACCTGTCGGACAACCTAATACATTTGATATGTGAAAAACAGCAAGGTTTATACCTTCCATATCAGAATCCGCCGATAAGAAACGTTTTTTTCTTATACGTAATACGCCATTACCAACGTCAGCAGCCGTGAAGAGACTATCCTTTTATTATGCAATGATGGAAAAGGAACCGAAGGCGCATGGACTCTCAGATGAAATATTTTTAATGAAAGTCAAATTAAAAGCGTACTATACTCCCACTCGCACATCAAGATCATAATTTATATTCATTTATTATGTAAATATTTTTTCGTTGAATTATTCAACAAATGTGGATTTTATAAAAACTGTCCAATATCACTATAACTACCATAATACATATCAAATTTCTGAGTCAATCATGCCTACTGAATACATTTGCTTTGATTACTTCAGTTATTCATTAATTATGATTGCTAGATTACTTGGTAATCGTGATCATTAATTATGAACATGATTTTACGTTAGTCATAATCGTTAATCAACCAGATTAACTGTTAGCCCAACTCTGATTTAGAACTATGGAGACGAAACCTAATACAGAGCATAGCCGGAACACGGAACGAACACGGCACGGTTTTATCGACCTTTAGCTACACAGGAAACATATGCAAAATGAGTAAACATATTCGTCATCGATTCTCCATTTCTGTATTTTGAGTAACTCACATTGATCCATATCGACATTTGTCGTAGATCTTGCTCTTCTTCTTCTGTTTTTACAAACAGAGTAAATTGGACATAAAGTTAATACGTATAATTGATATTTCGAAACAAATTTCTAATAAATTCAGTTACTTATTACTGTTATAAAATACTAATAAGATATAAAAATCATTGTTGAGAATTTTGAACCTTAATTGCCAAAATAATGTCATAGGAACACTAAATTTACACTTAGAATTTATATTAAAATAGTTATATATTTATTTGATAAAGGATTTCAAAGATATTCATCGATATACACTTGCACGCGTCCCATCTTCTTCCATACCACACTTAACTAAACAGTTTACATTGCTTTGTTTACGAGGCACCGCGCACACACATACTTCCACACACTCATATTCACATACATTTATAGCTACCACGCGGTCAATCTAGTCTAGCACATAAAATTATACACATCTCTATAATCATGAATATGATTTTTATATGATTTATAAATATTTTTTTTTTATTTATTTGTTGAAATTACAATCAATTCTCGCGTTGAGAATTTTCAGTAATTTTTCTGGCGTGGCGCAGTGACATGGCTGTTTATTTACAATAAGTTAATACTTATTATAGATAGGTATAATTTATAAGTATTATAAGTAAGTGCATATGCTTAATTTGGATAATTAAATGAATCTAACGTTTAGGTCTAGCGGGTAGTGCCTCTTCAGCCTGCGAATCTGGTCCGTCGTATCGAGTAGTCCAGTGATTAGGGGGTTTCGGTGTTTGTTGATTCTTTTGCTATATCTGTCGCTATATTTTGCTATTTCCTCTTTGACGGTGGGTATCTTGAGGTCGCGGTGTATTGTTTCATTGGTTACATACCAAGGTGCGTCAATTAGGGATCTTAGCGTTTTCGATTGAAAGCGTTGGAGTATTTCAATGTTGGAGTTACTTGCTGTTCCCCATAGTTGGATTCCGTAGGTCCAGACAGGTTTTATTACGGTCTTGTAGAGGGTAATTTTATTCTGTATGTTTAGTTTGGAGCGTCGGCCCGTGAGCCAATAGAGTTTTTTTAGTTTGTCCTTTAGTTGCTTCGTTTTATCTGAGATGTGTGTCTTCCACGTTAGTCTCCTGTCCAGGGTCATGCCCAGGTATCGGACTGTGTCCCTGCTAGGAACTGTTGCATTGTTGATGGTGACCTGGGGGCAGGTTTGTTTTCGGAGCGTGAAGGTTACATGTGAGGATTTCTTTTCGTTGACTTTGAAGCCCCATTTGTGAAACCACTTTTCCATGGAGTCGAGACTTCGCTGGAGAGTGGATGAGGCTATTACCGGGTCTGCGTGGGTAGCTAATAGCGCTGTGTCGTCTGCAAATGCCGCTATTGTTATATCGTTTGATATAGGTAGGTCGGCAGTGTAGATGGAGTACAGTAGCGGTCCGAGGACACTACCTTGGGGTATGCCGGCTTCTATTGGGAATGTTGCGGAAGTGGCGTCTAGGCATTTAACCATGAATTGTCTATTGGTTAGGTAAGATTTCAGGATGGAGTAGTAGGGGTGAGGTAGGATCTTTTTAATCTTGTATAGTAGCCCTTCATGCCATACTTTGTCGAATGCCTGTTGGATGTCTAGGAAAACCGCTGAGCAATATTTTTTCTTTTCGAGTGTTTGGTTGATCGTATGAGTTAAGCGGTGGATTTGCTCTACTGCAGAATGATGTTTTCGGAAGCCGAATTGGTGATCTGGGAGTGTTTTCAAGTTCTCTAGGATTGGAAGGAGTCGGTTCGTGAGCATCTTCTCGAATAGTTTGGACAGAGTAGGTAAAAGATTGATTGGGCGATAGGAGCAGGTTTCGTATATCGGTTTACCGGGTTTAGGGATGAGGGTAACCAATGAGATTTTCCAGGCCTTAGGATAGTGTTCCAGGCGAAGGATAGCATTAAAAATCGATGTGATGAGTGCTATCCCTTTTGTGGGAAGTTCCTTGATTGCTTTATTGCTTATTAGGTCGTGTCCTGCTGCTTTCTTGGGGTTTAGGCGACTGATTGTTTCTATAGTCTCTGCAGAGGAGAAGGGTTCGATAGGAGGGGACATTTGGAAGGGGGTGTGCAGGTATTCAGTAACGTCCGCGGCGGCTTTGGGGGAATGGGGTTTGAATACTTTTGACAAGTGTTTAGCAAACAGGTTGGCTTTTTCTATAGGGTTTCGCGCCCATCCACCTTGCGGACGGCGGATAGGTGGGATTATTTGTGGGGGGCGTGTGAGTTTCCTGGAGGCCTTCCATAGTGAGTAGTTGGCGTCGGCTGTGGGGGATAAGCTGGCGAGGTATTTATGGAAACAGTCGTTTTTATAGTTTTTTAAGGTTCTGGATAGCTTTCTAGTTGCGTTGTTAAGTTTGCGTTTGTCCTCCGGTGTTCTATGGGTCTGCCATACTCTTCTTAGTCTACGTTTTTCTGCTATTTTTTTTAGTATGTATTGGGGATATTCTTGTTTGCTGTTAGATGGCTTTGTCGGTGTGGAGAGGCGGATTGCGTTTATTATGCTCGTGTTTAAGTATTCCGTGGCTGCTTCGATATCTTCCTTTGTTTTTAGTGGAGTGAAGGCTGAGGTTGAGTGTGTAAAGACTTCTCTGAAGAGCTGCCAGTTGGTGTGTTGGTTGTGAATGGAGCCATTAGGTGTATTCTCGATGATTGTTGAACTGACTGTTGCTATCACGGGAGAATGATCAGAGGAGAGATCAGCCGAGGAGTTGATCTGGACGTGTCTTGATGGGATATTTTTAGTTATGAAGAAGTCGAGAAGGTCGGGTATTTTGTTGGTGTCAGTGGGCCAGTATGTGGGTTCGTATGTGGTGAGGTAGTTGAGGTTGTTGTTTATTATGCTGTTTAAGAGGTTTTTGCCTGTTGCTGTAACCAGTCTGCTGCCCCATTGGATGTGCTTGGCGTTATAGTCTCCTCCAACTATGAATCTATTGCCCAGGGTGTCCAGGAAGTTATCAAAGTCTTCTTTGGCGATGGAGTGTCTGGGAGGGCAGTATACTGCTGAGGTGGTGATTGAGCCATGACAGTCTTCTATTGCTACGTTTGTTGCTTGGAGGTAGTCTTTCTGGAATGATGGAAGTTCGTAGTGCTTAATACTTGCTTTGATTATTATTCCGGTGCCACCGTGGGCCTTTCCGCTGGGGTGTTGGGTATGGTAGAATTTGTAACCATTTATTTTCAGGTAGCACTTGTCGGTGAAGTGGGTTTCCGATACGAGCATTACGTCGATTTGCTGGTGTTTTAAGAAGAGTTCTAGTTCAAGTTTGTGTTGCGCTAGACCGTTGGCGTTCCAGAGTGCTATGCGCCTTGGTTTTATTTTGAGTCGGGGCGTGCTAATTTTTCCACGATGAGTGTTAGTAGCGATAGCAAGTGATTTATTTGCTCTGATTGTTTCTCTAGTTGCTTTTCAAGCCTTGAGGAGTTGTCTGTGTTAGGTGGGTTGGGGACACTGTTTTGGGGAAGTTTCCTTTGGCTGTTCGGGTTATTTTGGATGCCTTGTACTGTTTGGGCATAGGAGGTTGAGGTGGAGATGAATTTGGTAGGACTGGGTGTTTGGTTGGTTTGGGGTTGGGGTAGTCGTGAATTTCGGCGGTCTGGGTGTTTGGTTGGATACCTCTTTTGCTATGAGCTTAGGGTACCTGTTCGTGTATAGTGTTTTATATGCTGGGCAGCCTTTGTAGTTGGCAGGGTGGTCCCCTTGGCAGTGGATGCATTTCGTTGGGGTTTCCGGTGATTTGGCGCACTGGTCAGTGGGGTGAGTGCCTGCGCATTTAACGCAGCGGAAAGTATGGTTGCAGTATTTCTGCGTATGACCGTACCTTTGGCACCTTTTGCATTGCACTATTTCTTTTTTCACGAGCGGTGGTTCGATCTTTACTATCGCGTGCATTAGGCGACTGATGTTGTAGATTTCCTTATTGTTCGGCTTTTGTTTAATGTCTAGGAAGAATAAGGATAACGGGTCTTTCGAGACTCTATGCCTTATATTACTTACGTTGATGACTTCGTGGCCGAGTTTTGAAAGTTCGTATTTGAGTTCGTCTATGTCTGCTGAATGGTGTATGTTTCGTAGGACCACCCGGAAGGCCTTTCCTGTTTGAGTTGGTAGGTGTGGAAGTTGGCGTTCAGGGTCCTGCGTGTCTTGGTGAGTTTTCTGTAAGCTTCTGGGTTCGTCGGCAGTATTTTTACTTTATTGTTGCTTATCTTAAGGTTATATTCCTCCTTGCTGATATCTCTCTCTATGGACTTGATCATTGTCTGTATGTCAATGACGTCGTCCACAAATATTGGTGGGGGAGGGGGGATTCTCTGTGAGTGTTGGTTTGGTGGCGGTTCTACGATTTCCATGGCGTCGTTTGAGGATTCCAATACGGCGAACCTGTTGTGTGTGTTTATTTGCGTTGCTGTTTCTATTTTCCTTATCTTTGTAGTATTAGCGTCGTTAGTGCGGAGAGTTCTGCTACACTTCTGCCACGGGGGAGGGGGGTAGCACGGGGTAGCTGCGAGTCTGCTCCGGAGAGCCTGGTCGCGGTTGCTGGGCCATCATCGAGCTAGTTAATTCGGAATGAACAACTAGTCGTGAGGCTGTGAGGCTAGTATTCGGGTTGGGGTTAGGTGCGTGGGATTTTCTTCTCCCTAAAGGGTAAGGGACACTTAGCTGTGTTCTCTTTCGACGGTTGGGCGACACGTGTTGTTTTCGGGCTACGCTGGGCACTAGAGACACGTCTGCACGCTTCGGCACTCCACAGCGAACTGATTTATAAATATGAATATTCCTTTTCGTAAAGTGTAACATATATTGTGTTACGTCGCGTAACACTCTACCTAGCCGAGGCCACACACCGCGGGCAATATGGCAACCAGGTGTCTTCGGATACTCACTGCGTACCCTCATAGTTTCAAGTACCTTCCATAAATTTCATAGATTTCCTAGAAAAGGTCCTTCAAACCAAACAAACATCTGTTTCCGAAGAATTTCCAAAGACTATTGTCTATCACGGCTTAACTAGGGAAAGTTAGTTTTTCTCACGTACGCTGCAACTTTTCTCCCACTAACCACTTTCTCTCGAGGGCGGTTAAGACCCTTCGTTTAACCAATTAACAACGAAGCCTATTTCCCTCACTCTCTTAACTAACATCGGCACCAACAAATCCGATGGTCCCGTGCGCTAGACACACCCATCCTTAGCCTTCCTCCGAGACAGCATCGTCTCCCAAGACAGTACTGATTTTACATCCTTCGAACGGTCAACATCCTTCCACCGGGTATACACACCCGCAGATCAGTCACTCGCTCATCTCGTACATACTGCCTTCGTTATAAGTTGTTGGAATGAACGGTGAAATATAACTTACTCTACTGTGTCATATTCATTTAACCACCTCTGTTATCTTAACCGAAACAGGGGAACGACTACTTCGCGGCGTCGATTCACCGAATCGTAGCGAGAATTTACGCCTCTCGCTGACGCGTTTTCCTCGCGACCGCGTCACCCCGCGAACGGTCGTAACATATTGGGTTGGCAACTAAGTGATTGCGGATTTTGCCATTAGGTGGCATTGACGAAATCCACAATCACTTAGTTGCCAACCCAATAATAACGAACAACGATAAAGACATACACTAGGTATATGCATGGACTAGATTTTCTTATAAAATGCTGAATAAATTTGTAAAACATACGATACCTTATTTAGTTCTTTGGCAAAATAACGTTCCACTCTAAAGTATAAAACTAAATAATAAAAGATATATGTGTATGAACTGTTTTTATAGAAACGTAATGTTTCAATTACTATAAAATCGATATAAGAGATAATTCTAGAACTGTCTCGGAAATAATAACGTTTTGTAAATAATTAATCTAGAAACAAAGTGTATAAGAATCAAAATAGAAATCGTTATAGAAACAGAAATTCCTTACAAGAATTACTCAGAATAGAAGTTCATAAATATCGTAAAAAGCAAAATCAATACCATAAGTTTTTTTTTTATTTATTTGTTGAAATGTTATATTTAACATATTATATTTAATAAATCATTTTACATGATTTCTTTTATATACATTTATGGATTCCATTTTATATCGTGTTATTTTCATGCCTAAAATTCTTTGTAAGTGGGAGGTATGCTGTCCTTCCTTAACGTGAAAGCGATGTGATTACATTTGTCGGTATACCCTCTTTTCACTGATTTAACCACAGTTCCAGCAATCGTATGTGTTACTGCAATAATATCGATACAACCTTAGCTCGGTGGCTAGAATTACAGTATCATCCGCGAACGTTAAAATAAAGTATTTTTAGAGCTGGCCAGTATATCGGCTGTATACATACAGAGTATACGATGTAGTTATGAAAACATAACCTTGAGTATCGCCAGCACTGACAGTATGTAATCTGAAAGAGTGTCTGATATTCAGCAAAGAATATTCTATTTTCAGAGTATAATTTAACAAACAGAAGAATCTCGATAGGGAAGTTTTGTTTAATTCTGTCAAGAAGTCCCCCACATCATACTTTGTCAAATAGCTTTTCAACATCCAAAAATAGAATAGTGCAGTACTGTTTCAGCTCCAGTGCATTGATGATCTTGTTTGTTACCTTATGTACTTTTTCGTGGCGTATTTATTCCTGAAGCCAAATTGATCCGATGGAATTAAACTTCTTTCAGTGATTATCTTTCCCACCCCATTTTCAAATACTTTTTTCAATAACTTCACAACTTTTTATAGGTTTTTTGGACATTGTTGGGAGCAATGAAATCGGTTTAGGGGGAGTGTCCCTATTAGTGGACACTTATGGTTTTCCTTAGATACACAAAAGAAATAATGTCATGTTTTTGTTTATTTTGCATTAATTACAGGTCAACTAAGTAGAAGTCAAAGTAAAGAAATAAGATAAATAAAATTGTCATAATATTTAGATTAAACTAACATTAAACGTTGGTTATTGATTTTAAAAGAACATAGAGTGGCACCTAATATCGGACATAGCGAAAATAAGTAACGCAGGGCAGCTTCAAAATAATTTACAACGATCATGAATATAGTCACCGAAAACATTCAAAAACGTCGACACAAACCTCGAGAAGTCATTCTATCGTAACCATTGAACCCAATATTAATCAATGATCCCTAAGCAAACTACGCAGACAGCTTATTTGTTTATATTTTCCGATTTCAGTGCACTGATTTTATATTCTTTGGTCTATTTATCTTTTAAAATCTACTTTCAAAATTCTTCTTCTATTCTTTAACACATTTTTCACTTTCTTTCTCTTAAAGAAATAATTTATAAAAATATGAAATAAAAACTTGGCTCTTTTCTGATTTCCTTTTCCTTGGTTCATAGAATCTTTTCATCTTTAAATACATAACATAGATTTTTTGAAAGAATGTTGCTAGAAAATGTATAAACACAGAGTGGATATTCATGCAAATTCATAGTTTTCAAAATAACGCTTAAAGAATGGAACTAAAGTATTTGCTATCTTAAGTTATGACTCGTTTCTGTTTAATAGTGTAATTTTGTTGGATAACTATGATCCTTAAGAAAGGAGACATTTTTAGTTATTTTTTTAAAAATGTGAGGCGGATGAAAAGAAAGAGAGGGTGCGTTTCGTCCCGGGACTACCGGTGGACTCGTCAGTAAGGCTATGCCCGGTAGTCCCTGCCTTAGACGTAGAGGGAGTCTCGCTAGGTGCGGTATTTATATCAATCGCTCGTATATTCGACCGCTAGCGAGTTAGACAGACAGACTCGTTGTCGTCGTAGCCCTCTAGTGTTGGCGGTTGGTACCCGCGGATCGCCCGGGAGGTGTTGCGCCGCGTTGATGCCTCGACCTGTCGGCGTCCTGTTGATACCGATCCGCCACAAATGTCTAAAAATTGAAATTTTTAAAAATCTGTTACTCTCTTAGCAACTCAACAAAGGGATGCAATGTTTAACATGTGCACAAGCATAGTTACAACGATGAATGCTGCTTTACGTTTATAGGCGCAAATGGATTAAATATCACGTCCTGTCCCTCTATTGGGCGGCACTCCTATATTTGATACGCTCCATTAGGAGATGAACTGATCGTTTCCTCGAGTAGGGAGCCTTAAGGTCTTTCTAATGAATTACTAGAAAATACGTAAAATACGTGTAAAAATGTACGTATTAAAAATTTTTGTTTTCCTACGTATTAAAAATTATAAAAATTCTTCGTAACGTTAATACTGAAAATGGTTTCTGGAAGAATTTAGTGTATTTTTTAACTTAATATATATTTTAACTTAATGTATATATATATTTAGTTATATATATAATTAAATTATTATGAGCTATGAAGTCTCTTAGAAGAAAACATGATTCCATAATATGTTTCAATCTAATGATGAAATATCGCTTCAAACATTCTTTATAGCTACTTGAGCTACTATCCTGAAATTAAAATTGAGCCAGAACATTCTCGATTTTGACTTAACAAACGGTAAAATCATTAAGGAACTTTCTTCTAAAGCAATTAGAATACTTACTATGATATACATTGTCACATTAACCCCTTCCCGTGCTTTAACGAGTGAGACTCGCGATGAAGATTTTGGCCCAAACATGAATATCACGAGCCACGGTCGTGAACAGATAGCTTTACATCTGCCAGAGTGTTTTAGGAAATATCATACCATGGAGGTTTTTTTAGAGTTTATTTTACTTTACTTTTTACTATTTACTTTTTACTATTTACTTTTAGGCGTAGTATTATTACATTATTACATTGCTTCGGATAAAATCACATTTGAAGACTCTTGAATTTCTATTGAAGTATCGTTTATTCATGAAATATAATTTTGAAACCGTCATCTATTACAAAATATAATATATTTATCATATCCATGAAAGGAAAAAGGATTAGAGTTTACTTCCACAACAGCAGGCTCAGGACCAGATTCGCAAGCTGAAGAGGCACTACCCGCTAGACCTAAACGCTAGATTTAATTAGTTATCTAAATTAAGTAATATTCACTTATTTATAATACTTACTTATAAATTATACCTATCTATAATAAGTATTAACTTATTATAAATAATCAGCCATGTCACTGCGCCGCGCCAGAAAAATTACTGAAAATTCTCAACGCGAGAATTGATTGTAATTTTAGTAAATAAATAAAAGAAAAAAAAAGTCAGATTTTAAAAAGAGTACCGCACCGCATCGCACATCGGTGGTGCTTGAGAGGCACATTTGGAGCGTTAGTGATAAGAGGAGATATAAATTTGTAAATTTATCAAATTCAGAAATATTATTCAGAAAAACTTCAATAACTTTGACATTTTTTAGGAAAATAACTCGTTTTGCAACACACGTTTAATTCTTTATTAGGTGCCAAACGGAAATGAAAAAGCTATCAATGTACAATGGAAGTTACCCACATTAAAAAGGAAAAGAGGAACAAAAGTAGATATGGAGAATTCACGTACGAAAATAAGACTAATTAACGTGAAATCCAATATCAAGTGATTAGAAGATCCGCAAACGTCAAACATTACAAAACCTCAATGATGATAATTTACAAAATCATTCTACTTTTATATCAAAAACTATACATTAAATGGAATGTAAATTAAATAAGGCAAAGAATACAATAATAGTTAATAACAAATCTACTGCAAGTTTTACCTGGAAAATGGAGAATCAATTTTCTACGTCCTAAATTACCGTTCCTCTCTAGTGTTTTATTCTATTCCGCAAATGACTGTCGGTAAAACAAAACAAAAGTAAAAAATGTCGGTTGGCGGGTAGTTTGATTTCTATAGAAATTACATAATATATATGTCGGAGATGAAAGGACTCTGACATATACATTAGAGAATTTATCATTTTGAATGATAAAACGATACTAGTCTTGTTAAAAGGGCCGTCGGAGATGGAAGGACAGCGGGATTTCCTTCGGGAATGTTGGGAAAACCTCCAATACTATAATCAAGATTTTTATGTTTAAGCAATAAAAATAAGAAAATAGCTTTTAATGTTCTAACCTGGCTTTATGATGATGGGTTTGGGTTTAGGGTGACATAACGGGTCACTGGACGTAGCCACGGTCACGGGAGGGACGCGTACCTGACAGAGGTACTGAATGATTATATGATTCTCCTTAAAAACAAGGATTGACGCGAGAAGTGGGGACAGGAATATAGAAGGACAGTCTCATTGGGATTGGGAGAGAGCTTTGTTAGTTAGTCGTTGTACAAGTTTCGGACTGAGTTATCGAGAAGTTACCCGACCCGATTATTACACTGATACTTGCCATCCCGTGTACCGTGGATTCGTTAACAAATCTGGAGCCATCGTCATTTGCGTCGGGAGTACCTAATTGCCGTGAGTAACCGCACTGATTGTCATAACCACCTTGTCGTAATAAATCGCACCCGTGTCGTACCGCATCCATGGCTAATTCCCGAGAAGATACCTCGGCCGCCCACAACCTTACACCCGATGACACTCCGACATATATATGTCGGAGATGAAAGGAAAACCGGATCCTTCCCTTTGCAATTTTGGGAAAGTCTTCTAATACTTTAGCCTAGATTTTATCATAGCTGTAATTAAGTTATTGTTGTCATTCAATCTGATTGTAATTGTTCGATATTTGTGATAGCGAAAGTGGGTTCGAGGTGACAACTGGTCGCCGAACGTAGCCACGGTCACGGAATAAACGTTTTGCCTGACGAAGGTGTGGATCGGTTGTATTGTTCTCCCTAGAAATCACATAGAATTGTACTTTGGAGATGTCGATATAATGGGACACACGTTGTATTAGGAATCAAACTCCAGACAGAAACTGCCTAGCAACGGCGTTTGGATCTTTCTCGATCCTTCCAAAGAGTATACAACAAACTCTTGGCAGAAACTGCCTAGCAACGGCGATTGGAACCTTCTCGATGCCTCCAGCAAGCATATAACAAACAAATGCAGTCGTACAGCGAGAAAGATTTTGATCAGATTATCATTTGTGTGATCGCCTTGGAAAGAGATACATCGAGCAGTTTACCGAGCGTCACAGCAATCGTATTTTTGTGTCTAAAATTGTTCTACGCATAGTAAAGAGTTATCCCGTTGACCGTGGATTCGTTTGAACCCAAGAACATTATTAATAGCGTTTATTAAATTCATTATTCGTAAAACCTATTATTCGTTAATCTCATTATTCATTAAACTTATTATTCGTAAAACATATTATTCGTTAATCTTATTATTCGATAAACTTATTATTCTTTAATCTAATCATTAGTTGAACTTATTGTTTGTTGATCCTATTATTCATTAAAGTCAATATTCATAATATTTTGTAAAATCTTGTATATACGCGTAAATATAATCTCTGTTTTGTAAAACGATGACGAACTAATTCAAACGAAGAATCGTTACGCGCCTTAAATTCTAATGTTAACCCGACATATATATAGGTTATTGGGCACTAGATATCATAACGCTGATTAAATTGTTTTAAATCGTGACTTCGTTCAGCAGCAAATTTAGATGCAAAGCAGCTTGCAAAGTAGCATTGGGCGATCTAATTACAGTGGTCTAAGAGAGCAATTCGATCGTCTTGTAAAGGACAAGCTGAACAGCCCGTACAGAAACGTGTTCTACGTATTTTAGCATGTAGATCAAAGCTTGAGATCATTTCATGTTTCATCATCAGCAAATACATTGTGCAGCATGTGCTTCTACTATTGCTTTACTATTCTAAAAGATGATAACATATTGGTATAAGTACATGTTAAAAAGATGATATAATTTTTCTCTGGGTCTCTTATTACACGTTTTTCTTCCTTATCGAACTGTTATTGACACGCTCAATAATATGTCATTGGTCATCACATACGTATAACTTGCACGTAACTGAAGAACACATCCAGAGATTATTTTAATTAATTTTTTATTTTTAAGTTATTTAGTGGCTACATTTGAAAAATGTCTTCTAAATCCAGATAAATCTATGGAATTGTGCAAGCAATCAAGAATATATTTAATATTATAATAATGGACATTTTTGAAGTGTTTAGTAGGTGCAAAAATTCATATGTGATCTCATAATCAAGTACGATTTACCATTAGGATTTACCATTTACAGAAAACAAAATTGTTAGAATTTAATCTCGGAATTAAGATTAATAATCTGTGGAAGACACAATGTTTGTGTTGAAATAATATTATGTGATATTTGTTAAACAATTATTACAGGAAATATAAGTGTGTTGTGGGATGTAGACGGTTGGCTAGTTATTCTCGGACTGACTGGCTTAGTGATCCATGGCCCTTGAAAAGGTTTCGAATCCCACTCTCTATGCAGTAATGAGTGTGACCTGTGTAGATGTCTGTGTGGCGTCACATGTGCCACGGAACCTTCTAGTAGCTTCTCGACGTGCCCAATGTTCAATCCATATCCTTACGCTTCTTCCCCCGAATTCTCGAAAGAGCATGCACGCGCTAGCCGCCGCCGTACATCTCACGAACGCACGCTAGTGGGGATATCGCTGGGCAACGAAGGTGTGGCGGCACTTGATAGTAAACTTCCCAACAGTTTACGTCGCGTGACGCACTACACAAAGACCCTATACCTGCGGACAAGATGATTGCCAGATGTCGATACATTCGTACCGAATATTTCCAGCTAGCCTAAGGACCGCTATAAATCTTAGGATTTATTTTAGCTAAGGTCCTCCGAAGAGACAAACAGTCTTTGTTTATCAGTCTCGAAGTCGACCACCTACCACGGGGACACACGAGAAATCTGCTATCTGTCACGTACGATGCTTCCAGCTAGCAACACCCTCTCAAGGTGTTTTCCAACGACCAACACGAATTAGCCAATAAACATTAAAGTACATTTCCCTCACTTTCCGAACCAAATCTTTTCTCAACGAATCCGACGCCTTCGCATCCTTAGACACATCCCAACGCAGTCTTCCTCCGCAGCAGCATCGCGACAAAAAAAGTCAGTCTATTACAGCGAGTCAACACACAACGATCGTTACACTTACGCGGTTCGAGCCGAATAATTACCTAAGCTCTCGACAACTCGCGCAATCATTGTCCGCACTCGTAGCGCATCTCGAATCATAGCTATCCGAGCTCTAACTTGTAACCGCGCATCCGCGAACCGAATATAATCGCGAGTCCTGCGTCAAGTGTACTCATTGACATTACAGTGAATAAACATTTATCGTTGAATAAATCTGAGTTTTCCTTTCGACCCTATCACGACATACCACCTCAAAGGGAAGAATCCGTTCGATCGATCACTTCATCTGTATGCGATTAATATCGTTGTATTCCAACAAAAATTCATGTATTGCAGAAAGATGACATAAATGATAATCGATTCTAATGTGAATTAAAAAACAGTGTTTGCAACATCGTCACTTAATTTGCGAAATGGATTACTGTGACTTCTGAACGGCTAATAGAACAGCCAACCTTTAATATGCATATCCACATATACTATGTATAACTAATTTGACTTAAATCAATCTAATGAAAATAAGTATATGTAATTGCGGCCCTGTCCTAATAAATGTATTTCATAATTTTACAAAAAATATATTGCAAAAATAATATAATATAATATAATAGCATTAGTGTAAAAAATAAAGTTGTATAAATGTTTAGAGATTTATACAAATTCTGTATAAATAATGTATAAGTAAATTACTCATTGTTCCTTTCTGTTTTTTTTCTTGCGTTATGTTATGTAAAATTGAAAAGTTTGCAGTAATAGTGACACAATTGTTACTAAATAATAGGCAACAGTTTTAAGAAATAATATTGTAATATCGGAATATATTAAAGGTGTAATTTTGTCCGATTAATTATAATTTATTAATAATGGATTGAAAATACAGATATTAGTTAGACAGAGAAACGATGTTTGATTAACAGAAAAACTAAATGCAACGCTCGTATTTACATCAAATAACTTGACAACTATTTGGTAACTCTCTCTCTCTCTTTCTCACTAGCAACTCTGACACTCGACAATACTCGCAGCTCAATTCTAACGACTCTATGCTTCTACGTCTCGATCAACTCTGACCCTCGCCAATGCATTCCTGCTCGGTCCTGCACACACACACACACACACACACACACACACACACACACTTTTCGGCTCACATACTCTGGCCTCTCGATTGCCACTCCTTGAAATATGAAACCGTACTTCTGTTTTGACGCTGCTTATCTTTTCTCGCGTCACTGTTACTAGGCGCTCTTGGATGTAAACAAACCACAAAAAGACGGCGTACACGGTGTTTTCTAATTTCAGCCGATCTCCAATCAAAGCCATTCTACGATATTACAATATCTTTTGAATAAGACCTCGGATCAACGAAAATGAATTACACAACTTTTTCAGGTTGAAATACTTTTTGTGGTAAAGACTACACCAAATTAGATACTCTTTCGCGATCCTTATCACGTACGATATCAACCGTAAGGTAATTTCTATATTATTATTAAAATTATTATTATTTTATTATTATTATTGCTTAGTCCGTGCCTTTCGGCTTTGGACGAACTTTCGGTTTTACATCTCTTATATCTATTTCGCTGCTTATATGTCTACCTCCCCTCTTAACCGCTCTATTCTATTTCACTCCCTTAATTATTCTATCTCTACGAACTAAATACTAGAAACTACAAATTAATAACTAATGACTAATAACTATTGCAGCTTTGGTCTTTAGCCTCCTTGCTGTGTTTCCTTCCTGTCGTTTGCCCTTTCCTTCTCTATTATTGCTTTCAGTTCTGTTAAACCTTTTCCAGTCTCGTTTAGCGTTTTTCCTATGTCCTTTGTTCCCCCCGTTATATCACATTCTTCTCACATTCTTTTCTCATTCTTACATGTCTCAGGTCTTCTTCTTTCCTTCTACATAGTCTGCATCTTTTTTCTCCCTCTTCTTTCCAGTATTCCCTAGCTTTGGTCTCGTTTCCACATCTGAATCTTGCCAATATTCTTCCGTCCTTCCACTTCATCCTCCCTTCCAAGTACTTTGGTAATTTTTCTTTGGCGATATTTCTGTAGTGTCTGCTTCCCTCTTACTTCTTTCTTCTATAATTTGGTCTACTGCCATCCTTGTTTGCACCTCTCTTGCTTCTATCTGTGTCTCTCCATTTCTCACCTCTTTTAGTCCCTTCTTTCTCTTTCTTGCTCCTTTCCCTTCTTGGCCATTTTCCCAATTTCTCTCTCTTTCCTTTATACACTCCTTCACTCCTTTTTAGTTCCTTTTTCATTCTAGGGCTTTATCTTCATACCTTGCTGCTTTTTTTAATGCTTTTTCTTTGATTTCTATTAGCTTGCATTCTTCTATCGATATATAATTCGGTGTTGTCATATCTAAACCTGAGCTCCATTTCACATATCTTCTTTGTATTCTATCCAGCCTTTCTTCCATGTTCCAGCCTCATACCTATGCTCCAAACAGCGCCACGTTCTCTACCAGCGTTCCAAACATCTTCATTCTCCTCTCGTAGTCCTGTTTGAATATTCTTTCTCCCACGCTCCATGTTTTCTATGTTGCTATTGTTGCTCTCTTTTTCCAGTCTTGTATGTGTTCCTCATCACTGCGGTTTTTCTCTAGCATGTACCCTAGGTATCTTATCTCGTCCACTTCTTCTAATTCTTGCTCTCCCTATTTCCATTTTCTTTGTCTCCTTTTATTCCTTCTTTTTTCGAAAACTACTATCTTGGTCTTTTCCGTGCTCAGTTCTAATTCGGCTTTCTTTAAAAATTGTTTGAATCTCTTTAGCATATCTTTTAGCTCCTCTTCTCTATCTGCCATCGACACAATATCGTCTGCATATGTTAGTGACCATACCTTTCTTTCTCCTACCACTATGCCCCCAGCTTGTCTTTGCCTTAGTTCTTCTTCCAGTCTTGTTTGACTCCTCTCGCAGTCCAAAATTCCCTTGTGTCGCGGTTCTTGACTCTCACTACATTCCTTGTTTTTTCGTATATCGCTTTAATCCTTCGGGTTAGTTTTTCGCTAATCCCCATTTTCCTCATTTTCTCCTCCAGTTTCTCTCTGTTTAGTCTGTTGAACGCCGCTCTTAAGTCCGCAAAGCAGGCATATAATTTCCCTCTTTCTTTACCTAGCTGCTTGTATATGATGTGGTTTATCACAAAAACCGCATCGGTCACTCCTCTTCCTTTTCTGAATCCGAATCTTCCAGTTTGTTTTCAATCTCTGCCTTCAGTCGTTCGTCCAGTATCTCTGCATAGATCTTGTATGCTGTATCCATTAGCGTTACTCCTCTGTAGCTCTTCGCTACTCTCTTGTCCCTCTTCTTACATATCGGACGTATTACTCCTTTTTTCCAATCTTCTGGTATCCCCTCCCTATTTCCATATTCTCCTTAAGGGGGGGGGGGTAAGGTATTAAAATTTTTTTGTATTTTTTTAATTGAATGCATAATATCTTAAGAATATTGTATCAAAATTTCAAGTCGATTGGAGCAAAATTGACAAAGTTAGGAGTATTTTCATACATGTCGGATTTTAATACCTACCCGACCCGAGTGTGCTATTGTTACCTGGCAGATGTTTCGCTCTCTATATAATACCTAATCTTACCCCCCAGATCTCGGTGCCCCTTTGAACACTATTTCTGTACATAATTTACGAGGTAACGCTGGAGAGTTTTTTCAAATTTGTTAATTATTTTTATTTTACAATAACAAATTATCCGATTTTTTCGCAAAAAATCGCATTTATCCCTTCAAAGTGTTCCAAAAAAGTGAAAAATGGAAATTTCGAAAAATCCTCCCAGCGTTACCTGGAGAAAACTGTTTCCTAACGATTGAACTTTAATTTTTTGACTTCAGATGATACAGCACCAAGTTACGAGGGGCACCGCAATTCTACTTTTTTCCGAGACACGTCCGTGAAGATTTTATACAATATACTGTTAGGGAAGTGATACATTTACACTGTACATGAGAGTGTGTGTGTAAGGGTTAGAGGGCGTCAAGGACTTAGTGGAGACAAAAGACTGTTGCCAGATGTTAGAAGAATCTAGGCTGGTCGGTTGGCAACCAGCGTGCGTGCAAGACGTTCTTAGAGAGGAATATAGATGTATAACTGTTGTATGGGAAATATAGTCAATAATTTGTATTCCCAAATCCTCGAATTTCCTTAACATGGTAGCAGAGCGTGGTTACTAGTTTTGCAAGATATTTAGTGCGTGGTTACGATCTTGCGAGTGAGTTTTCAGTAAAGAAAAAAAAAAAAACTTTCAGAAAAAAAATATACTTCGAGCACGTAGGAACGCTTGAGTAAGAAAAGAAAAAAAGAAGAATCAATTAAAATGGAGAGATCGGAAATCATGATACCTATATTCGATGGTGAGGATTATGGAATGTGGAAGCAAAGAATCACGATGTTTCTCAAATATAAGGAATGCGAGGTTGTTACAACTAGAATGAAGAACGAAAGAGACGATGAAGACTGGGACAAAAAGGATTTGAAGGCGATTAATATAATTTATAGTGCAATATCGAACAGACAATTGGAGTATGTTAGGGAAGGAAAAACGGCGTATGATATAATAAAAAGGTTCGATGAAATGTACTTGAAAGAGTCGACGGCACTGCAGATCGTATGCAGAAGGAGACTGGAAAACATAAGACTGGAGAACTACAGTGATTCAGCATCATTCTTTAACGATTTCGAAAAATTAATCAATGAATTAAAAAGTGCGGGCGCACAAGTAAGTGAGAGGGAAAAGCTGAATTACATGCTGAATACGTTACCCGAAGAATACAGCTACATAGCGGACATAATAGACGCATTGAAAGAAGAGGATCAAACGGTAGCGTATGTAAAAAATAAAATAGAGATAGCAGAGAAGAAAAATAAATCCAATCGAGGAGAAAGGCAAACCAACGCCTTTTCTGCAAAAAAGGAAGGATGCTTCAGATGTGGAAGATTAGGACACTTTGCGAGAGAGTGTCAAAATGGCGTCCAAGCGGGAAGCAGTAACGGCTATTGGCATGGGCCAACACGTGGTCGAAACAGGGGAAGAGGGAACAATGGCAATACGAGCAGGGGACGTGGAAACTTTCATCGTCAATGAACAACCGGCACGGGCGAGCATGGAAACTCAAGAGCAGGCATATGGACAGCAACGGCGCACGCAGCAAACAGCAGTGAGACGAATGAAATAAGTAAGAACGAAATAGTGTGGCTATTAGATAGCGGTTGTACCGATCACATAATTAATAATATAAATTATTTCGATAAATCTATCGACCTAAAAGAACCGGTGAATATATATTTAGGCGATAATAGACCGATAAAAGCGACAAAAGTTGGGAATGTTATAAGTTATTTTGAAGCATTCGGAAAACAAAATAAAATAAATATGAGGAAAGTATTTTACGCGAAAGAAATGTCCGCAAATTTGATTAGTTTAGGTAAACTAACAGACAATAAGAATACGGTTATTTCCAAAGGAAATATTGCGAAAGTAATAGATGAGGATAATATACTTACAGCTGTAGCGTTCAAAGAGAATGGGACATATAGAATAAAAAGTATATTGAAAGGGAAGAAGCACTTAGTAAACAGCGCCGAACGTAGTGGTATGAGTAAAAAGGAAAGATGGCATAGGATGCTAGGACACGTAAATTTTAAATATTTAGAGATTTTGGGTAAAGAGCAGCTAGTGACTGGCATACCGAATGAATTTGAAAAGGAACTTTTGAAATGTAGGGTGTGTATAGAAAGCAAAATGCATAACTTACCTTTCAAAAATAATCGAACTAAGGCTAGGGAAATAATGGAAATTATTCATACGGACGTATGTGGTCCCTTTAAGACTACCGGATTCAATGGAGAAAAATATTTCATTTCATTTATCGATGATTATAGTAAAATAGCTAGGATCTATTGTATAAAATCAAAAGATGAGGTCTTTGATTCTTTCGTACAGTTCGTAAATGAAGCCGAAAATTTAACGGGCAAGAGGTTAAAAATATTAAGATGCGATAATGGTAAAGAATATTTAAATAATCGAATTTATAAATTTGCTAGGGATAAAGGTATAAGAATAAATAATTGCCCAACATACGTACATGAATTAAGCGGGACAGCGGAAAGGTATAATAGAACAGTGATGGACATGGCGCGTTGCTTGTTAGCGGAAGCGAAAGTACATAAAAGGTACTGGCCGGAAATAGTTTGTACAGCGGCATACTTGAAAAATCGAATATTAGCGAATACTATAGAAAGAAAGACACCTTTTGAAATATTCTTCGGGAGAAAACCAAGTGTTAAAAATCTACATCTATATAGAAGTAAAGTTTTTGTAAGAAGGCCAGAACAAAAAAGAGTTTCCAAATGGGACAAGAAGGCAGATATGGGAATTCTATTAGGATATAGTGAAGTAGGATACAGAGTCTTATTAGGTGGGAAAATAACAATAGCTAGACATGTAGAGGTCATAGAACAGACACTAAATGTATCGGTTTTGAGGAAAATTCATTAGAGGCAGATAGAAATGATAGCGAAGATAATTATTCATTGGATGGTATGGATAAGGAAGAGTTAGAAGGTAGGAAAGATGAAAATAATAGTAGTATTGAAAGCTCAAACACTCCTAGGGGATCTACACGTATTAAGAAAACTCCAGTAAGGTATCCAGAAAAGGAAAATATTTGCGAGATTCATGCAAATTATTGTAAAGTAGATATCCCTCGTACATTTGAGGAGGCGATTTGTTGCGAAAATAATGAAGTTTGGAAACAGGCCATGGATAAGGAAATAGAATGTCTCTATAAGAATAAAACTTGGAAATTGGTAGAAAGGGTAAAAGGCAAAGAAGTATTAGATGTAAAATGGGTTTACACGAAAAAATCAGAGGACAGGTATAAGGCTAGATTAGTGGTAAGGGGATTTCAACAAAGAAACGTAGCCGATGACATATATTCTCCAGTGGCGAGTAATCAGACCTTTAAGATATTGCTATCATATTGTTGTCAAAATGGATTAATAATTGAGCAAATGGATGTAGAAACTGCCTTTTTAAATGGTGAAGTAACCTCGGAGGTATATGTAAATCAACCAAAGGGATATGCGGACGGAACGAATAGAGTTTGTAAATTATCGAAAGCGCTTTATGGGTTAAAAGAAAGTCCGAGGGACTGGTATGAGTGTTTTGATAAGTATGTGACGAGATTAGGTTTTAAAAAGAACAATATAGAGCTGTGCCTATATACTTATGGAGAGGGAGAAAATGTTGTTTATTTGTTAATATACGTAGACGATTTGTTGATTTGTAGTAAAAACAAAGGGAAGATACAAAGTGTAAAAAAATTATTAACTGATAAATTTGAAATGAAAGATTTAGGTGAAGTAAAAGAATATCTTGGAATAAATATAGAGTATGATTATTTAAAAAATGAAATGAGATTAAGCCAAAAGAAATACATAGAATCATTAGCAAACAAATATAAATTACATAACAGCAAATTGTACTGTACACCTATGGAGACCAACTTAAAAATTGAAAAAGCTGAGATAAATAGAGAGGACATTGGATACAAGAATTTAATTGGCGTATTGCTGTATATTAGTGTAAATACCAGACCCGATATAAGTTATAGTGTGAATTATCTGAGTAGATTTCAAGATTGTTGTAACGAGACACATTTTAAATATGCCTTGCGAATATTGAAATATTTGTACCGGACTAGAGATTTAGGGCTACATTATAAAAGAAATGAAAAGTGCGAAACGATAGATTGTTATGTGGACGCTGATTGGGCAGGAGATCATATAGATAGGAAATCGACTTCTGGGTATGTAATTAGATTGTATGGAAATGTAATTGGATGGAAGTCTAAAAAACAAAGGTGTGTGACAAAAGCCTCGACGTATGCAGAGTATGTAGCTCTATCGGAAGCGGTGAGCGAAGTAATGACTATCAGAGAACTAATGAAAATCTTCGATGTAAATGTAGACGATAACCCTGTAAAAATCTATGAGGATAACTCTGGAGTAATGAGTATAGCAAAATACGGAACTTTTACAAAAAATTCTAAACACATCGAAGTTCATTACCACTACGTTCACGAGTACGTAAAGGAAAATAAGATAAACATAATAAAAGTAAGTACAGAAGAAAACACTGCGGATATTTTTACGAAGGCACTGTGTAGAGAGAAATTTGAAAGGTTTAGGTCATGGATGAATGTAAAATAAGAGAAATGTAAATAAAGCGATAAATGTTAAATATTTTGTTAATTCGACAAGTATGTAAATAAAATTAAGTGTACAGTATAAATGTAAGGAGGCGTGTTAGGGAAGTGATACATTTACACTGTACATGAGAGTGTGTGTGTAAGGGTCAGAGGGTGTCCAGGTCTTAGTGGAGACAAAAGACTGTTGCCAGATGTTAGAAGAATCTAGGATAGTCGGTTGGCGACAAGCGTGCGTGCAAGACGTTCTTCAGAGTGTAATATAGATGTATAACTGTTGTGTGGGAAATATAGTCAATTATTTGTATTCCCAAATCCTCGAATTTCCTTAACAATACTTCGAATGTCATACTTTAGTGTATTATTGGTTTTAATAAAGAGATTCTAACTGTGTCGTCACAAAAAATTCACAGAAACATGCCTTTTTTGTACGAATTAACCTTAGCCCCCCCTTAACTCCCATAACGCCACCCCCACTTCCTTCGGTGCGTACTTTCGTACCTCATTTTCTAACCCGTTTTCCGCCGTTGCTTTCTTTTGCTTCTTTTCTTTTCTTTTCTTTTTTCCCTCTATGAGCGCTTCTCTGCTACATTTTCCTTTCATAAACTTTGTCATCTCCCTTCTCATCTCTCTTTTCCTTTCTTTCCACTCCTTGTTGTACCACGATTTCTCTCCCATACCCCATTTCCTTATCTTCACTTTCTTCTTTGGCATTGCTTCGTTTATCTTCTTTTTGATTTCAGTCCACGTTTCCTCTACTGTTCTTCCCTTGGACTGCAGTTCCAGTCTTTACATTCCTCCAGGTATTTTTCCACACTTTCGCTTGTTCATTCCCTTTTCTCCTTCTCTTCTTCTAGCTTTTCCTGGTTTTTTTATAATTCTGCCCCCCCCCATCCCTATTCAACGGCATGTAGTCCGACTATGTTCTTTTTTATACTGTTACGACCTCTCGCGGAGAGACGCGACCGCTAGGAAAACGCGTCAGCGAGAGGCGTAAATTCTCGCTACGATTCTGTTATTCGACGCCGCAAAATAGTCGTCCCCTGTTTCGATTAAGATAACAGAGGTGGTTCAATGAAGTAACACTGTTTTAACAGGTGAACATAAAATAATATATTTGACAATAATATGATGAATAAATTACACAAAGTTGACTCGACCTTGCGATATCTCTCAATGAATTCGTTAAACTATATGATTTTGATTTTGCTCGTCAGAGCTCTCGATGTCTAACGCTTGGCTCGTCAGAAGGGACTGATTGCCTTTCGATCATTTCTTTGTCTTGTTTGGAAGACGACCCCCATTATGCTCGCTTCACGCCGCCGCTCGCGCCTATGATCACGTATGGTTCTTCTTGTGTCGAAAACGTTACGGACAAAAATCGACGTTTCTAGGGCTCGCTGCTTGGCGACAACTATGCTCCCGTCGATACATTGTATATGATCCGGCGGGCAGATAAGACGGTCTGCCTGCGACACCGTAGGACCGCGAGCGACGGTTAGAAAATACAGCCTGTGGTAAGCATCGTGGCGTAACACCTACTTTCATGTCGATTATTGATAAAGATTATTCGCCAGTGATACAATTTATATGTGTTCCCCCTTGTCTACGGGAATGTTAAACGTCTCTCCTTTCATACTACAAAAAAATTTTTTTTTTTTTACGTGGAGGAAATCTTCATAGACACCTACCTTACCACCCTGTGGGGACGGGCAGAATGTAGTGCCGGATTCTTACCGGCTAAAACCTTCACGAACGGGACAGTGTACCAGTGCGAGTTTTTATCGTCGGGCCCCTGTGTGCTTAACACCAAGCACGTTTAAAAACCAAGTACTCCCAGAAAGTACATCCACAGCACACGCAAGGGAGGAGAGCTTGGCCGCTTGCCTGTTTGTATTATTCTAAGAGAAATTTTGGTTTTTCCGTCCCTTTTTAGATGGGAGTCCTTATGCCGAGGATTCGAACTCGCGACGGGTCGTCTTCAGTTCTGGGCTTTAACGACCGTAGCTGGCTGCCTCGCCGAGGTTCTAGCTGATTGGAAAGTATTTGATTCTTAATGTGGCAATGTATATCATAGGAAGTATTCTAAGTAGCCTCATGAAGGAGATGTACTTTTTTCATAGCCCTCTCATAATACAAGGGGCAAAGGTAAATAATTCCCTTAATTAAAAGTATTATTATTAAATCTATTATAAAGCTCTTAATATATTTTTGCTGCTATTATATTTCTTGTAGTAACAGTAGTGTTAAGAGGCAAGGAGAGGATCCTGAGTGACCTGAAAGTTCGTCAAAAAGTTTATTATAGCACCTTAAAGACTATTTTTTCTTTTTAAAAAACACATTTTTTTAAACCCGCCAAAATTTTTAATTTCACGCTATTTTCTGCCTTCTTTTTAGTTCTGCAGTCTGCTACAGGTAGTATACCAATAACTAATTTTTTCTACGTTTGTTTTACTCATATTGTTAAGAACGATGTAAATAAAATAATAAGAGGAGCCTATCACAAGGGACGTTCGAACGTGTACGCAAATGAATGGTCAATAGCGTGGAAACTCTTAATTAAACTTTGCATTAAATACTTTCACGTGACATTCCTTTTCTATGAGAAAAATTTGAATTGATACTAAATAAATAAGGGTTTAGCGTGGATAATGATTCGGATCTAACTATTTTTATTCGTACAACTCATATGTTATTTGTAATTGTTTTTAAAATGATTTCGAAAGTTAATAGAAAGTTGTATACGTTTTTATTTTATTTTCTGATTTCAATTTGTACAAAATTTGTCAAAGGAATTATCTTCTTTGTCGAAACTGAAAGATTAAAATATAGCACCTGTCCATTTCTTAAAAATTAATTTACATACAAAATGTTACTCATACGTACATATCTGTATTTATCATATTTCTTAATCATTTTACTATTACGTTATGGTACATTTCAATTTTCGTATTAGATATCTTCAAATTAATTGTAAAATGCTATTACTAAAATATTCCTTGCTGTTCTGCAGACATATTCAATTGTAAAGAGAATAAAGCACGACTTAATCTTGTCTAATCTTTTTTCACTCTTTCTTCCTACAAATTTAATTTTTTTTTCCATCTAACTGGCGTCTACTGATTCAGGTATCTACATTCCTTTTTCACAGCGGTCAAATGTATTGCTTTTGAGTTCCGATTATATTGAGACAGTTTACTTACCGTGCAAAAATATCAGGTCTCGTTCCGATAGCTATATATTGGGTTGGTAATTAAGTCATTGCGGATTTTGTCATTAGGTGGTATTGACAAAATCCGCAATCATTTAGTTGCCAATGCAGTAAATCTGCTACCACTAATCAGTGGTCTCTGTAACCGTGCGTGAGCTTGATCACGTCGAATTTCTTCAAATATTTCCACACCTCCTTGACCTTACTTATCAACCCTGCCACATTCCAGAAGCACATTTTCATCCCCTTTGTAGGCCCCCCATTTTCCCCTTTTTCCCCTTCTTTCATTGTTCTTCCCCTCTCTTTCTTTCTTCCTCCAGCCTCTCTTCATTTTCGTTCCACCTGTACCATCTGTTTTCTATTTTTAGTTACTTATATTCTATCCTCACATCTTCGCCCTTTTCCCTTCTTAATCTCGTTATCCTTCTTATTTGTTGCTGTAGCTCCCTTTCTTTTTTTGTCAGATCGTCATCTATGTATACCTCCTTTTCCAATTTGCTTTGTTCCTTCATTATCCTCATTTTTTCCTCTATTGATTTCATCGTCGCCACTATTATTGTGTTTTTGTCCCTCACCCTTATCATATGTGTTCTTTCTATTTCTGCCCCTATTTTCATTTTTTCTCTTATGAACTCCTTTACTGTCTCTGCATTGCTTCCTTCGTTCCAGTCTACTCCTTTGATTACTATGTTCCTTCTTCTTTTCTCTCTCTCTCTCTCTCTCTCTGCCCTGTCCTTCTCCTCCTCGATTCTTCTGACTCTGCCCAATAGTTCTTTCTTTTCCCTTTTCCACACTTCTCTCTCTCTCTCTCCCTTCTTTCTCTTTCCGCTTTCATTTTCCTCTTCATCTCCGCCACTTCCTTTTCGAATATACCTTTTATTTCCTTTATCATTGTCTCGAATCCTCTTTCTATTTTCTCCATTTTTTCCATCATTACCTCCATTCCTTTCTCCCTGGTTGGTGTCTATTTTTCTCACAAGCTGTATTTATCCAATGTATTTTTGAAATCTGCCTTATCATCCGTATTACCCGTGTTCCTTGGCTTTCCACTGTTTGTCGTCATCTGTCGTTTCCCCACCTTACTTCTTTTGCCGTGTTTCCGACTTCTTAACCTCTTCTCTTCTAGTTTTCTTATTTGCATCTCTCTCTCGTTACTGTCTTCTTTTCGCTTTTCTTTCACTTTTCCTCGTCTGCTCACCCTTTATTTTGACTTCTTCGTGTCACTTTGTGTTTCCTTCTCCTTTTTCCCTTCACACTTCACTTTTTCCACAGAGCACTCCATTCACGTGTTACCCTCGCCCCGAACCAAACCGAAAGTCCATCATTTGTAATGACTTTTCGTAAACAGAACACTCGAAAATTAATACTTTTTAATCACTTAATTTTTTCAAAACATCTTTTATAATTTAGTAGGTTTTTTTTATTGCCAAGGAGAGTTAACTTTTTTTTTAAATAACTTCCCTCGTAAGAATTTTGGGAATAATTTTTATTTTTTCCACTAGTCGAAATATTTCAAGCTCTTCATACTTTTAACCTTTTAAACAAAGTCAGAAAATCCTATGCAGCTTGTAGGGATCTAGAAACAGCATGATTTATTTACTCTAATTGTTTTTTTAGATGTTTTTACCAATTTATAATGTTCTAATACAAAGTGTCGTAAATTAAATTGTCCTACCTTTAAAAATCGATAGGACATTTTATTGCATACCACGTACATATGTTGAAACCACTAATGTCATAACAAATTTTTCTATCTTTCACTTCTATTCTTTGTTTTCTCCTTACTATGTTTGCGTTTACGTATATTTAAAAATACTAATTAAATACATCTTCAGACTTTTGGATCTTAATAGCCGAAATTATGGTACAAGAACACTAAATTTACAGTTAGAATTTATATTTGATAAACGATTTCAGTGATATTCATCGATACTCACTTGCACGCGTCTCAGTACTTTCTTCCATACCAGACTGTTAACTCAACAGTTTACATTTCTTTGTTTTCGAGACGCCGCGCTCACACACGATTGCACACACTGATATTCACATACATGCTTCGCTACTACGCAGCTAACCTAGTCTAGCACATAAAATTATACATATCTCAATAATATGATTTCAAGTCATTTCATGATAAAAATGTCCTATTTGCTCCTTTTATAAAACTAAAACGTTCTATCTGAAGCATTTAATTAATTAATACATTATTACCTATTTATTTATTATTTATTTTTCATTATCTATTGCTATTATCTATGTATTATTACCTGTACGCTTAGTTACAATTGTAGATATAGGCTGTTACGAAAAGCTGACTAAATTAAATCGAATAAAGGAAAACAAGAATCACAGGAAGAAAATGTAAAACCTCAGTTTTTTCAGTCTCGAAGTGCCAGATAGAATACCAAGTAACGATAGAAAAGACAGTATAAGTATCAAATGGTGGTATGGCTCACACCCATTTGCATAACTGAAACATTGAAGAAACATGCTCCTGTTTTCCAATAAGGGTCATTGCACATCAAATCGATCATTTTTTGACTTTAAAGTTAGGAATTTTTTCAGTGGAGTATCATATAATTTACGTGAATTGCTCATTTCATGAAAATGGAATTCAGAAACTATTTTTGTAATCGAGTTGCCCTTTTGAAGGTTTAATGTGTAAGATTTAACATATCTAAATGACATTTCGTTCGCAATAAAGAATCAATACTTTCTGATGTTGGAAATTATAAACACACGTTTCTCTTTTAATTCTGAAAATTTTACTTACAACTGGTTTTCAAAAATTTTCAAATATAGAATCCGCCTTAAACGTATGTAAGTACATGACTGACACTCGTCTAAAGATGGAATTTCCTTAGCCGTACAGCCGCGCCTTACGCGGCTGCGTCTGAAATCCGCAGTCTGAGTCTTAAATCCGAATTGAATGGCTTACATTGATCGTCTGTCTGAACCACTCTCATAGCAACACCAGCTGATACACGCATCCGACGCTTGTATTGATACACATAGCACAGACGACTATGCTAATATCATTGACAGCAATGCTGCTACGAGACATTGCAATGATTTCGATAAACAATTGTATAATGTGTACCTTCCTTAGCGTTTATTCTCAAAACAGTTTTAATATTATAATAACTATATAATAATATAATATAATAATAATAACATAATGGTGTGATATTGAGTGAAATGCCGCAGATCAATAAAATATTAGTTATAATGAATCCAAACCAATGGCTTTAAAATTACAGTACACACAGATTATTAGAAAAGATAGAACAGATTAAAGAAAATTATGCTGATGAAATAAAATAAATAAAGGAGATAAAGAAACATAAAATGAAATAAAAGGATATAAAGTAATATATGATCATATAAATAAAGTAAAACAAAATAATTTGTGGCGACACGGGCCACGCAACTTTTCAACGGCTCCGGATACAAACCGCGACGCCACCAAAGCGCAACACCGATGTGCCCAATCTGTCATCGATATCCTCACACTCTTTCCGCCGAATTCTCGGAAGAGCATACTCGTGCCAGCACAGGCGACACATCTTATGAATGCACGCGAGTGGGGATATCGATGGGCTACGAAGGGAAGGTCTGCGCGAAGAAAAACAAAAAGCAGAGTCAGTCTGGCTTGCGTCATTAGAAGTGTAACTCCTCGGCCCTTTTCGATAGCAACGCGACGAACGACATCTCGGTGTCCATCGTTATTTGTTAGTTGTTACCTGTTGTCCGTTAAATGTTATTGTTGACCGTTAACTGTTAACTCTGATTGTTGATTAGTTCTAATAAACTGTTATTCGTTAAAAACACCAAGAGTAGTTCCTTACGCACCTATCACTATACCACCTCAAACTGGTGACTACCGACGTGATTTGACGTAATATTTAGTGAAAGAGGTGACAGTGATAGTGCTATCGTTTTGACCACCGATTTTGAGTGCACCGCGACAATGGAAGGTAATACACAGGGAACCATAGCCAGCCAGGTGATCAGCATGTCTCCACTGCTGCCCACGAACACGGCGGCATGGTTCGCCCTTCTGGAGAGACAATTCGAGGCAGCGCGAATTACGGAAGACACCATTAAGTACGTGACGCTGGCAAGATGCCTCAACGATCAACAGCTCCAGGACGTCGAAGACCTAATGACGAACCCTCCAGACATCGGACGCTATGAAAAATTAAAACATGCGCTCATTCGCAAATTATCCGATACGGACGCGACCCGGATAAAGAAGTTGGTGGAAAGCGAGGAGATGGGAGATAGAAAACCATCCCAGTTTTATCAACACCTAAAAAAACTCTCCAGCCCCTCCACGCCCGATGATTTTATCCTCACGCTGTGGAGGAACCGATTACCCGCCCGCATCAGGCGTATCCTCGCGGCAGTCGACGATTCGGACCCAGAAAGGTTATTGCGGCAGGCGGACCTGATCGCGGAAGAATTCCGGGAGGATTTTCAGCGCACCGCCCGGGTAACGGCAGTAATGGACACACCAGCGCAAAACGTGGGAGCATACGAACCAATGGCCGCCGCGATCAACGTGTTGAGCGAGCAAATATCACAGTTGCGGGCACAGATGAACGCGTTGAGCATGATTAATCACCGTCGACCACGATCACGATCACGCTCGCGTTCGCGATACTACCGACGTTCGCGCTCGCGAGATCGGCCACGGCAAGACGGTCTGTGCTTCTACCATGCAAAGTTCGGAGAATGCGCAAGGAGCTGTCGTTTCCCATGCACGTGGAAGTCGGGAAACGAGACCAGCCGTCCGTAGACGCGGCAGACGACGACGGCCTGCGATCCCGCCGCATCTTCGTTACGGACAAGGGAACGAAGATTTCTTTCCTCGTAGACACTGGCGCCGACATCAGCGTATACCCCCGCAGCAAAATTCGTAGGCACGTCAAGAAAAACGCGTACGAACTATTCGCGGCCAATGGGACGCGCATCGCAACGTATGGTACAACTGCGATTGGCCTTAACCTGTCCCTTAGACGAGCCTTCAAGTGGAACTTCGTAATTGCTGACGTTCAAACGCCTATCATAGGCGTAGATTTTTTAAGCCATTATGGGTTGCTCGTGGACCCGCGAAACAAACGACTCCTCGACACGACAACCCAATTATCAACAAGGGGATATGCTGCCACGACGGAAGAAACATCCATCAAAACCGTAATCGGCGAATCGGTCTACCATCGACTTTTGGCGGAGTTTCCGGATCTAACTCGTCCACCGGCCTTCGGACGAGAGAGAATCCGACACAGTGTGGTACACCATATTGAAACCACACCCGGGCCACCCGTCTACAGTAAACCTCGACGTCTCGCACCGGATCGCCTCAAGCAAGTCAAGGCGGATTTCGAGACAATGATCGAGCAAGGAGTGATGCGGCCATCGAAGAGTCCATGGGCATCACCCCTGCATGTCGTCCCAAAGAAGGACGGAAGTCTACGACCATGCGGCGACTATCGTGCGTTGAACGCTCGCACCATACCCGACAGGTACTCCCCACCACACATCGAAGATTTCGCGCAACATCTGTACGGTAAGCGTGTCTACTCAAAAATCGACCTTGTCCGCGCTTACCACCAAATCCCGATCGCGCCAGAAGACGTTAAGAAAACCGCGATCACGACACCTTTCGGACTTTTCGAAGCAACCAACATGATGTTTGGGCTTCGAAACGCCGCGCAAACGTGTCAAAGATTCGTCGACGAAATTACCCGCGGTCTAGACTTCGTGTTCGCTTACATAGACGATTTCCTAATCGCATCCGAAAACGAAGAACAACATCGCGAACACCTTCGGAATTTGTTTGAACGCTTAAACGAGTATGGCGTAGTCATCAACCCAGTTAAGTGCGAATTCGGTGTGAACGAAATCACATTCTTGGGTCACACCGTAAACGCCGACGGGATAAAGCCGCTAGCCGAACGCGTTGACGCTATTGTAGAAGTACCGCTCCCCGGGACCGTTAAAGCACTACGCAGGTACCTCGGTATGATTAATTTCTATCGACGTTTCATACCGGGGGCCGCTAAAATTTTTCAACCCCTAAACGACCTATTGAAAGGAGGAAAAAAGGGCAACGCGCCCATCAAATGGACAGAGCAATCCGAAGCCAGCTTCCGCGAGTCGAAACGCGCCCTCGCTAACGCCACGATGTTAGCGCACCCGATACCTGGCGCACCTGTTAGCCTCGCGGTAGACGCATCCGACTATGCAATAGGAGCGGTCCTCCAGCAACGCGTCAACGACTCTTGGCAGCCGTTAGGTTTCCTTACCAAACCGTTGAACTCCGCGCAGCGAAAGTACAGCGCGTACGACCGCGAATTACTCGCTATGTACACTGCGGTAAAGCGATTTCGACACGCCATTGAAGGGAGAAATTTTACAATTTACACTGATCACAAACCCCTTACATATGCGTTCAACCAAGATCCTGATAAGTGCTCGCCGCGACAATTCCGGCAACTAGATTACGTCGGACAATTCACTACCGACATAAGATATATCAAGGGGTTAGACAATAACGTTGCCGACGCTCTGTCACGCATCGAAGCGATAGGAAAGTCTGTGGATCATCGAGCTCTCGCCGCCGCGCAAGAAGCCGACAAAGAACTAAGCAACATCGTCAACTCCGGTACATCCGCGCTACGGTTAAAGAAAATACGTTTCCCCGATCACGACGTAGAAATATATTGCGACGTATCGGGTGACTTTGTACGACCGTACGTACCGAAATCCTTGCGGCGCGACGTATTCAATTCGCTCCATGGACTTTCCCATCCAGGGATACGTGCCACTCAAAACCTGGTGACGACGCGTTTCGTCTGGCCGTCCATAAACAAGGACGCCCGAAATTGGACACGACAATGTATCCCGTGTCAACAGTGTAAAGTCACCAGGCACGTATCCTCACCCGTCGGAACATTCGGAGAATTAGCGGGCCGTTTCGAACACTTACACATAGACATTATCGTGATGCCATATTCAAAAGGCTACCGATATTGTCTAACGTGCATCGACCGTTTTTCGCGTTGGCCCGAAGCCATTCCCATCGCCGACATGGAGGCGGCAACCGTCGCTTCGGCTCTCCTTTCCACGTGGATATCTCGTTTCGGCGTGCATTTAAAAATAACGACCGATCAAGGACGCCAGTTCGAGTCGAACCTATTTAACGAACTATGCCGGTTGCTCGGCATCAGACATTTGCGCACGACAGCCTATCACCCCGCGTCCAACGGGATGGTAGAGCGCCTGCACCGACAACTAAAAGCAGCAATCAAATGCCACGATACGAGCAACTGGGTGGATATCTTGCCGATAGTTCTATTAGGCATACGAACAGCTATGAAAGAGGACCTAAACGCGACGGCAGCCGAAATGGTTTATGGCACCGGCATACGATTGCCGGCAGAATTTTTTGTACCGACGGAACAACAGGCCAATTCGGAATTCGCAAGTCGCCTAAAAGACCGAATAGGAAAAATCAGGCCTCATCCAATTACGCGACACGGCGAAAAGAGAACCTTCGTGTTCCGCGACCTCGAAACATCGCCTTACGTATTTCTGCGTCGCGACGCCATCGGAGACCCCTTACAACCACCCTACGACGGGCCGTATCAGGTTATAGAGCGAGGAAAAAAGACCTTCACTGTTAAAATAAACAATAAAAACGTAATAGTGTCCATAGACCGATTGAAACCCGCATTTCTTTTTAACGACAATATTGAACACCATAGCACGGAAAAGCGCAATGTAACAATACCGCCCGGTGCCCGAAACGAACAAAGCGAAGGGGACTCAAGAGTTCACCACACCACACGCGCGGGCAGGAGAGTTCGATTTCCTGATCGGTTTCAGGCGGGTCTCGGATAGGCGTTAGGAGCTGGCGAACGTACACCCTTGCCTGTAATATTTATATATACTTTTCATTTATATAGGGTTATCACTGGTAAGGGGGTACTGTGGCGACACGGGCCACGCAACTTTTCAACGGCTCCGGATACAAACCGCGACGCCACCAAAGCGCAACACCGATGTGCCCAATCTGTCATCGATATCCTCACACTCTTTCCGCCGAATTCTCGGAAGAGCATACTCGTGCCAGCACAGGCGACACATCTTATGAATGCACGCGAGTGGGGATATCGATGGGCTACGAAGGGAAGGTCTGCGCGAAGAAAAACAAAAAGCAGAGTCAGTCTGGCTTGCGTCATTAGAAGTGTAACTCCTCGGCCCTTTTCGATAGCAACGCGACGAACGACATCTCGGTGTCCATCGTTATTTGTTAGTTGTTACCTGTTGTCCGTTAAATGTTATTGTTGACCGTTAACTGTTAACTCTGATTGTTGATTAGTTCTAATAAACTGTTATTCGTTAAAAACACCAAGAGTAGTTCCTTACGCACCTATCACTATACCACCTCAAATTAACGAACCAATTTACAAATAGAAACTTTTTACAAGCTTATAAGTAACATTATGTCTAATTAAATTATAAACAGTTTACGGTATTATCGCTACTCGTATAACATCTTTGATTTCATCATTCAAAGAAATACGTTTACTGAATTTGATTCAGAATGTCAATAGGCGCCACCTTCTAACCACCGGTATGTATCCAAGTTTTGCCTATGATTATGTTGTTCATGTCTGGAATTTGGTAATTAATAGTGTAAATTCACTCAGTAATACTGTGTTGTATATAAAATTTTTTTATCTATTTCGTTTTTGATTACACGATGTCAATGGATCAAACATCTAGATTCGCGTCTAATATATTGTTCGAAATCCAATGCTCAAAAGGAAAAATTATTAGCACCAAAAATTATTATATGCCAATAATTATTTTTAGCATAAAATTATTAGCATAGCGGAATCCCTCCGCGGTCCTTCCAAAAAGATCTGGTAAGTGCCGCCGAAAGGCGACAGTGCCTTACCATTTATATGTGTGTTCCACCCTTGTCTACGGGAGTGTTAAACGTCTCTCCTTTCATAATAAAAAAAAATTTTTTTTTTACGTGGAGGAAATCTTCATAGACACTTTACCACCCTAACGCAGGTGGGCAGAATGTAGTGCCGGATTCTTACCGGCTAAAACATCCACGGGCGGGATGACAGTAGACCAGTGTTGTGCGAGTTGATCGTCGGGCCCCTGTGTGCGTAACACCAAGCACGTTTAACCATGTACTCCCAGAAAGTACATCCAGCCACAGCACACGCAAGGGGGAGGGGGGCTGGCCGCTTGCCTGTTGTATATTTCTGTAGTATCGTGGACGAAAGGCCTAAGAAATATCGGACGAACTATGAACAATGTCGCGAGAGCCGAGGCGCCGTCGGGCCCATCAATGTGTCATCGGTCTTTTCAAGTGCATAGTTTCGTGGAAAAAACCTACGTGACCCTGGCTACGAGCGTCTGCAGAACACGTGTGCGGTGGGCCTAGGAAAAAGACAACAGAATGCGACAACGGCCAGAGAATGCGAGTCGAGGAGCAGAGTGTGAGTCGAGGAGCCGAGTGAGAGTTGAGCGGAGACGGAGTTTGCGAGTGGCGTTGCCGAGAGAGTGTGGATTGCGCTGTTTTCTGTACGTTTGGTGTGAATAGTTCAGGTTGAACAACAATCGTCTTTTTCTGTCTGACTAACATCTCTATTGTCCACTCCTTGTAAATACATTATATCACGATATTACATATTTTTGGGGGCTCGTCCGGGATTGGACAAGACAGAAAACGAAACGGTTTAACAGAGCTATTCGAGCTAGTTGTGAATTTACCGGTACGCGGTGCGGTAAAAGACGATATCGTTGACTGTTTAAGTCTGTGTAGTGTGAAAAATGGCAAACGTCGGGGACGAACGATTGTCGGGTGAAGAGGGTTCGACGCTGGAGGAGCTGAGGAGTAAGCTCGCGCGAATGAACCTCCCTATATCGGGTGCGAGGTCAGTGCTGATTGCAAGGCTGAATCGGGCGTGTAGGGCTGGACAATCGTATCGTAAGGGATCGACGGGCGGTGAAGAGCTAACCGGTCAACAAGATTTAGAAAATGTACAGAGAGCTGAGCGTGATTGTAACGAAGGTGAGAATTTTGAGAAAATGAGTACGAAGGAGTTGAAGGAGCGCCTCGTTAGTTTAGGTTTAAAAACGACGGGAAGAAAAGTAGAATTACGCGCACGGCTACAAGCGGCCATGGATGGTAACGACATATCATCGGAAGAAGAAAGCGACGACGAAAGTGAGGACGAAGATGACAAGAAAAACGCAAGAGGATATAAGAGAGATACGCGAAGGGTGTATCAGGACCGTGACGAATGTTGTCGAAGGGCATGTGTTGGTTCGACACTGAGTTTTAGAGACGTCGAAGATGCATTAGAGTCGTTTAGTGGCAACAAAGGTGAAAATGTCGAACGATGGTTCGAGTCGTTCGAGGAAGTCGCTGATACGTGCATGTGGTCGGATGGGCAGAAGGCAGTCTACGCGAGGAAGCTGCTGAAGGGATCAGCGAAAATATTTGCGAGCTTCGAGTGTCATGCCAGGACTTGGCATGAGTTGAAGAGGGGGCTAGTGAAAGAATTTTCGAGGAAAGTCAACAGTAGGCAAGTACATCAGAAACTTGAAGAAACAAAAAAGGAGAGTGATGAAGCATGTTTGGCTTACATGTACCGCATGCTCGAAATAGCCAGCCATGTGGACATAGAGGAGGAAGCAAAGGTAGAATACATAGTGGATGGAATAATAGACGACGAGAACAATAAGGCTGTATTGTACGGCGCTTCGTCAATCAAAGAGTTGAGGAAGAGGTTAGTGATGTACGAAGAGCAGAAGAGGCGCAGAGCAAAGTCGATTGTGAAGCCGGCTAAAACCCAGAAGAACGGGAAGCCCAGTCAATCTGTAGACGCAATGAAGAAAAGAAGATGCTTCATTTGCGATAGTGAGGATCATCTAAGTGTTAAGTGTCCGGAGAGGGAAGAAGGTGTTAGGTGTTTCGAGTGCAGCGGATTTGGACATATTGCAGCGAGGTGTACGGCACGACCGAAAGAGACTTGCGTAGTGTCAAGATCCGAAAAGGGGAAGTATGTGAAGGAAGTGGCGATAGATGATTGTAGGTTGGTGGCATTAGTGGATACGGGTAGTGATCTCACGTTCATTCGATCAGACGAGTATGCGAGGTTAGGGTCACCACCGCTAGGTAAATGCAAGTTTAAGTTCGACGGTTTTGGTTCCGCTGGCAATGAGACCTGGGGTGAATTCACTAAGGTAATGACGGTTGATGGGTGTAAACTGCCAATCACTTTGCACGTTGTTTCAAACAAAATATTGACGAAGCACGGCCTGTTGTTAGGCACTGATTTTCTGGATCAGGTAGAGTTACGGGTTAAACGGGGCGAAGTGACTTTCTTGCGGCTTGACGAACAGACTAACAAAGACGTGTCGGATGTGTTTAGAGTTAACGTGGTAGAACAGACCGACGAAACAGACCTAACACACGTACGGGAACCGCATTATCGTGAAGCGATTCGAGATATCGTTAGGGGGTATAGGCCGGAGAAGAAGCGAGACGTCGGAATAACCGCAAAAGTAGTTTTGGAAAGCGACAAGCCGGTAGCGCGAAGACCGCGAAGACTGGCGCCGTCGGAAAGAAAGGAAGAAGATGATTTGATGGAAGCGTGGACAAACGAGGGTGTCATCAAATCGTCAGACTCGGAGTATGCGAGTCCGATAGGTGTAGTTAGAAAGAAAGATTTGTGTGTACGTGTGGCTAGATGGGCCTTGTTACTAGGCGAGTTTAAGTATCAGGTGTGTCATCGGCCGGGGAAAAGTATGCAGCATGTAGATGCTCCGAGTAGGAACCCCCTGCCGAGCACTATGTATGTAACGGAGAGTGAAGACGGGCTGATTGCACGGTTGAGAAGGGCACAGAACAAGGACATTGAAGTCCGTAGGATTTTGGACGCCGCAACGTGCAGTCAGGCCGATGGGTATGTAGTAAGGAACAATATTTTGTATAAGGAGTGTAAGGACGATGTGCTAATAGTAGTACCGAAGGCGATGCGGGCTCAAGTAGTCAGGCAAGCGCACGAGCGTGGGCATTTCGGGGTTACCAAAACAGAAGCTATGGTCAAGAAGGACTTCCGGTTCAAGGGGTTACGCGAAAAGGTCGAACACGTGGTATCCAACTGCCTTGACTCTAGCCTAACCGAACGAAACATAGGTAAGCTAGAAGGGAACCTGCGAAATTACAAGAAAAGAAGAAAGCGTGTGAAGCAGTACCGAAGGAAGGACCCGCACACACTTCGATTTTATGAAACCTTGGGTCATAAACACCGAAAGTGACGCATCTGATGACAGCCAGATAGAAGGCAACATCTGAGGGCAGATGTTATTGCAGGATGGCCGAATGTAGTATCGTGGACGAAAGGCCTAAGAAATATCGGACGAACTATGAACAATGTCGCGAGAGCCGAGGCGCCGTCGGGCCCATCAATGTGTCATCGGTCTTTTCAAGTGCATAGTTTCGTGGAAAAAACCTACGTGACCCTGGCTACGAGCGTCTGCAGAACACGTGTGCGGTGGGCCTAGGAAAAAGACAACAGAATGCGACAACGGCCAGAGAGTGCGAGTCGAGGAGCAGAGTGTGAGTCGAGGAGCCGAGTGAGAGTTGAGCGGAGACGGAGTTTGCGAGTGGCGTTGCCGAGAGAGTGTGAATTGCGCTGTTTTCTGTACGTTTGGTATGAATAGTTCAGGTTGAACAACAATCGTCTTTTTCTGTCTGATTAACATCTCTATTGTCCATTCCTTGTAAATACATTATATCACGATATTACATTTCTTTTAAAAGAAACTTTCTCGTTCTCTGCTATTTGTGCCTCGCGACGCGTCGTCTTCAGTTCTGGGCTTTAACGAGCGTAGCTGACTGCCTGGCCGAGGTTCTAGCTGATTGGAAAGTATTTGATTCTTAATGTGGCAATGTATATCAGGAAGTATTATAATTAGCCTCATGAAGGAGATGTACTTTTTTCATAGCCCTCTCAAAATACAAGGGGTAAAGGCAAATAATTCCCTTAATTAAATCATTATTATTTAATCTATTATGTAGCTCATAATAATATATTTTTGCTGCTATTATAATTCTTGTAGTAAGAGATGGCCGTTCTAAAAGAATTCCTGCCTCTTCTAATGCACTTATTTTCAAGATGTCTAGCCTTGCGTTTTCCATCGCACTGGTAAAGATTTTATAACGTATGGGATTAGCATAAGTAAATAAAATAAATAGGTCTAATTCATAATTTGTAACAGAAGATTTTAACTTCAAGGTTTAGATTTAGATTATTAGAATTACGGTAAAGAATTACAATGTGGATCTTTCCCGCCGATTGAAAAGTGCAGCTAATGAAATAGGCTTAGAAATCTGTTATAATTTTTCTTTTTACTTAAAAAAAATTTGTTTGTATTCGTTAATTATATACAAAATCATATCTCAAAATTCAACAAATTCGTTTCTTTCTTTCCCTTCTAAAAAAAATCACAAAAGGTGGCTGTTTTAGAACATTCTAATTCCGAACACTCCCTTAATCGCTTTATTTACTTATCAATTCGTGTCCCGGTGCTTTTTGGGGGTTAAAATGGTAATAAATCATTTCTTTGACCTGTGAGTTTGTAAATGGTTTTACAGGAAAAGATATCTAGAAAGGTGATTTACAAAAATTTCATGTATTATCAGAAATATGATTTATAGATATAAAAATATTTCTGCTTCGTTGGTAGAAGAAAGTGTTTTTTATTATTATTTAATTTGTACTTTATAATTTGTCCAGCTAGACATTTGGTAAATTTTTCTAGCTTAATGGCTAAATAACATTTGGATGGCTACGACCAGCGGGATACCATCATCGAGTTTGACTATTTTATTTCTTTAGTGAGGTCAATGGGATGTTTTCTTTTTGTCTTCTGTCTCTGTGAGTTTTGCTCGCTTCTGCAGTCAGTTGGTTTGGATGTGTTGTCGTTTTTCCTTGTATTTTTCTGCGTACCTGCCCATTTCAATAGAAGAAAGTGACTTAAATACTTCGGCTAATTCACAATTAAGTTAGCTTTATCTGTGTGGGGCATCGTGTCCTCCTTGCGACAAATGGATCGCAGAAATAATTTAGGATGAACCAGTGAATTTCTTGAATATCTACCAAAGAGAATAGTTACTGTCTGCTGTAAGGGACAAGTTTCTTAGATACTTCCGGAAACAGTTGTTTTTGAACTTCTGAAGGATTGTTGCCACTTTTCTCGTTGCTTCGTTTAACCTACGTTTCCTCTTGCTTCTCGATTGCCTTCTGATATTCTTCTGAGCTTATGTCTTTCTGTAATTTTTCTTTTTATGGAATCTGGGTAGTCCTGTTTGGTTGCGGACTCTTCATCAGGTGTAGTAGAACGGATCGTATTTATTATGTTGCTATTCAAATATTCCATACCTGCGTCAAAATCTTCGTTTGTTCTTAGCGGAACTGAAGCTGATCTTGATATGTTTAAAGCTTCCCGACAGCACTGATACTTTGTGTGGTCGTTGTGAATAGTTCTATTTAGTGTTCAATAATTGTTGAACTAGTTGTTGCTACAAGTGCGTGATCTGAAGAGAGCTCCAGAAAAGAGCCGTCTCGGGTATATCTTGCAGAGATGTTTTAATATTTATACGATTTAATATTGAATATAATGTTAAAGAGATCAATCAACACAGTATTATATCGTAGATTATTTGGATTACTACACATGTTATATTTCTTATTATTTCGATCTCTTGGCATTTCATTTTTCTCTTTACTTCTCATATTTCTCTCTAATTTACTTTACTTCTCTAACTTATAATTTTTCATTTTATCGAAGAACTTTCAGATATGTGAATATGCACACATTTTATCACTCAGGTAATTTGCGCAGCTTATTGCTAAATGTACATGAAACAGATATAGACATCCCATAAAATGATTGGCTTAACTATTACTCTATACGCGCAAATATTATTATAAATAATATTTATTTTTATATGCATATACTTCTGGCTATCCTTGTCTAGACTTACGTGGAAAAACCCATTTTTTAGATCTATCGTCGTAAAAAGCTGGGCGCCCTGCAACGTATCTAAAACGTCTTCAATTAAAGACAACGGAAAATGTGGCCACTCAATGAGTTCGTTAAGCTCACGAAAATTGACGCAAACCCTGATGGAGCCATCTTTCTTTCGGACTACCACTATCGGACTTGTATACTCCGAGTCTGATGGTTTGATGACGCCCTCGTTTGTCCACGCTTCCATCAGATCGTCCACCTCCTTTCTTTCCGACGGCGCCAGTCTTCGCGGTCTTCGTGCTACGGGTTTGTCGCTTTTCGGAACTATTTTTGCGGTTATCCCGACATCTCGCTTCTTCTCCGGCCTATACCCTTTAATGATATCGCGAATGGCTTCACGGTAATGAGGTTCTCGTACATGCGATAAGTCTATCTCGTCGGTTTGTTCTATCGCGTTTACCCTCAGTACATCCGGCGCGTCCTCGTGACCGTCAGTCTGACCGTCGAGTCGTAAAAAGGTCACCTCGCCCCGTTTGACTCGCAACTCTACCTGGTCTAAGAAATCAGTACCTAGCAGCAGGCTGTGTCTTGTCATTACCTTATTCGAGACAACATGCAGGGTGACAGTAAAGTCGTACCCGTCGACCGTCATTACCTTTGTAAACTCGCCCCAGGTACTATTGCCAGCGGAACCAAAACCATCAAACCTAAGTTTGTAGTTTCCCAGAGGTGGTGACCCTAACCTCGCACTCTCATCCGATCGTATAAACGTGAGGTCACTACCTGTATCCACTAACGAGACAAACTTGCAGCCATATATCGACACGTCCTTCAAGTACTTTTTCCTCTCCGGTCTTGAGATTACGTAAGTCTTTACTTGTCGCGCTGTACAATTCGCCGCCACATGTCCGAACTCGTTGCATTTGAAACACTTCATACCTTTTCCTTTCTCCGGACACTTAGCGCTTAAGTGATCCGCACTGCCACAACTGAAACATTTTCTCTTATCACTCGCTGTTGGCCTCGGCTGGCTTCGCACTTCCTATCGTTTTCCTTTATCCTCCTTACGTCCCCCAAACTTTGTCTTCGCCTTCATGTCCCTCCTCATCGCTTCATACTGCTTCAGGCGCTCTTTCAGTTGTTGCATGGTCTTGGCTCCATACAACACAGCTTTGTTCGCGACTTCGTCGGGAATGCCTTGAACGATATAGCTGATTTGCGACGGTATATCGACTGTTCCCTGTCCTGCAATCTCACGCATACTGTTCATGTACTGTTGCAGACTCTCATCTGGTCTCTTCATTCTATTTGCTAACTCCTGGTGTATCTGTTGATCACTCACTGCGTCTTCGAACTCGTCTTTTAACGCCTCCCTTAGCTTTATCCAGGACTTCGTGCATCGTTCTCGCTTTACGACGGATTGAGCGGAGCCCGTGAGCAGTTTCTTAGCAAAAGCTACCATGTGGATGTCTGACCACCCACACACTTTTGCCATTTCCTCGAAGTCTTCGATCCATCGACTTACACTCGGCAGACCGTCCCCGCTGAATTTCTCTAGCGAGTCCTCTACGTCTCTGAACGTTAACAGCATACACCTAGGCTCGTCTTGCCTCGATCGTCTTAACACTGGAGTTACCCGAACTCCGTCGTCTTGCCTATTGAGATTGCGATTTCCTGGGCTGTTAACGTCCAAACGGTCCCCAACCACGCTAATCTCATCGTCGTCGTCGTCTTCTTCTGAGTCGTCGTCGTTGTCATCCTCCGGATCGTCTTCTCGTGCACCGTGTTCCCGTTCTACGCGTAACGCAGCAAGCAATCGTTCTACCAGCTCGCGTTGTCTGCCCGCTAGTCTCAGCCGTCGTCTTCTCAGTTCGTCTTTTAGTTCAGATGTTCGCATCTGAACCACCTGCTCGTCTGTCAATCCTGCTTCTCTTGTATTGTAGTCAGCCATTGTTTTCAAATACCACTTTCCGAATACAGTCACTTGAACGCTTCACTTGTCACTTGGCACTTGGCACACGGCTGGAGCCCCCAAAAATATGTAGTAACTGATGGATTCTTAGAGTAAGGACAAGTAATGATGGTTCGAAGTTTAATGTATTTCAAGAACTGATATTCAACAACAAGAGGAATATAAATAGAGTTTAGTGTAGTTTAAATAAGCGATATTCAAGAACAAAAGGACCGATTATAATATCGTCGCACGTCGATTCACACTCTGTGTCCGCTCAACTCACACTCTGCTTCTCAACTGATTCTCTGGCCGTTGTAGCATTCTTTTGTCTTTTGCTAGGCCCACCGCACACGTGTTCCGCGGACGCTCGTAGCCAGGGTCACGTAGGCCTTTTCGGCGAAGCTATTTATTTGAAGGACCCGATAACGCATTGATGGAGCCGACAGCGCCTCGGCTCTCGCGACATTGTCTATAGTTGGCTCGACGTTTCTTAGGCCCTTCTCCCCGATACTACATATATATATGTCGGAGATGAAAGAACACCTGAGCCTTCCCTTTGGAACTTTGGGAAAATCCCTTAACACTTTAATCTAGATTCTACCATAGCCGTAATTAACCCCTTCCCGTACTTTAGCGAGTCAGACTCGCGATGAAGATTTTGGCCCAAACATGAATATCGCGAGTCTGACTCGCGACCAGATACTTGAGCCTAACGTAAACATAACAAGCGGAGCTCCCGGACTGTTTTTTTGCCCGTTGCGATCTTGACTGAATGTCAGTTCTTGTTTACGAGCATCAGTCTGGTCTGTTTAGCGATGTCTACCGCTTGGGCCCGAGTTTCGTCGAACTAAATGGCACGGGAAGGGGTTAAGCAATTGTCGTCATTCAATCCAACTGTATTTGTTCGAGATTTGTGATAATGAGATGGGGCTCGAAGCGACAACCAGTCGCTGAAATGCTTGCTGGATGAACGCTTTGCATACCAAAGGTATGGAGTAATAGTACACCTCTCCTTAAAAAGAAATAGTTGTAGCGGCACTCGGCAAAAAACATTCCAACGGTTTCTGTCCCGTGGCTCGCCACACACACTTCCTACTCTTCGGATAAGATGATAACGAGATGTTGACGCATCTCCACAGTACATGTTCAGCTAGCGTGAGGACCCGTTACAAATCTTAAGATTTAGTGAACTAAAGTCCTTCAAACAGACAAACAGTCTTTGTCCCAACTACGGGAAGATAGGGGAAATCTATTTTTCTCACAAACGACGCTTCCCGTTAGCAACTTTCCCTCAAGGGCGGCTAGCATCCTTCTCTAACTAAAAACATGGAAATTGACCAATTAACAACAACGTCCATTTCCAAGACTTTCCGAACGAAGGCTTTCCTCCACGAATCCGATGATCTCGTGTCCTTGGACACAGCCCATCGTAGTTTTCCTCAGCAGCATCATCGTGACGGAAAGACATTCTCTCGTGAGGTCTCATTAGCGAGTTACATAGCGTCCTTACGCTCGGTGAATATTCTACGTTTTAACAAAGAGTTAGTTTAGTAATACTTCCACCGTAGCCAAGCAAGTCAAGTGCGACTTGCGCTTTGGATGAAAGCGCATTCTGTTATCCCGTTGACCGCGGATTCGTTATTGAACCTGGGATCATTGTCATTAGCTTCTCGAGTATTTAATTAGCTCGGTTACTTGTCAAATTCTGTAATAATCATATTTGCACTAGTCAATGTCTTCTCTATTGCATAACAACAATGTCTAATCCAAACGAAGATTCGTTTCACGGCCCTAACCATAATCGTAATGTGAACCCGACATATATAACTGCGTATTATATATAGCGTAAGTTGTTAATTTTTTGGGTAAGTGAGGGCTGGTTAAGTAGTTGATATAGTAGTATTATATGGGTTGATGGCTTATCTATGGTGACGTTTTGGCTTTGCTATGTATTATGATTGGCACTCTTTTTGGAAGGATATGGTATAATGGTACGACGATTTTGACTATGTCCCTGATCTATGCGCTATATTTGTGGTATCGTGGAAAAGGGCCTAAGAAACGCCAAGTTAACCATGAACAATGAGCCGAGGCGCTGTCGGGTTCATCAATGTGTCGTCGGTCTTGCAATTGTATAGTTTTGTAGAAAAGGCGTACGTGACCCTGGCAACGAACGTCTGCGGAACACGCGCGTGGTGGGCCTAAGAAAAGACAAAGGGACGCCAGAACGGGGAGGATGTGAGTTTAGAAGCGACAGTGTCGGTGGAGAAGTCAATTGAGAAGCGGTAGTGTGTTTGTTGAGAAGTCAGAGAGAGTCAGGGGAGAAGCCGCAGAGTGTAAGTGGAGGAGTCGGTGAGTATGAGTCGGGAAGTTGAGAGCCGAGTATGATAATAAGACGCACGACGATATTGTAATCTGTTTTTTTGTATTGAGTATTGCTTGTTAAACTAAACTTGACTCAACTCCAAATAAAACATCATTACTTGTCCTTACTCTAAGACCCATTTAAGTTATCACATATTAAACACAAATATGGACAAGTGCATTAAAGAGAAAGAAATTACAGGGCGTTTCGGAGCCCCCAGGCCCCGTCGGTGCTTCAAGTGGCGTACCAGGCTCAACCCGACGGTCGTCTAGCGACTGGACCAACAGCGGGAGGAGGGTCGATTCTAGGGCCACCTCCCGCTCGGGTAAAGCTACCAGCGATCAATCACATTCAGCAATCAAATTTTGAAATTTTTCCAAAACTATGCCTCAGTCTTCTTAGGAAGATATAGTGAAAAAGCTTCACCTGCTTCAGCAGCTGCTCGAAAAAAATTCAATGATTACAGGGCGGTTTTATCGGAAACCCAAGAAAAAGTGTTAGTAAATTACATACTAATCTCAGAAAAAACATTATTTGACGTCACTTTAACGGATCTACAACAATTAGCTTCTCAAATAGCAAAAGAAATTAACATTTCGCGTAACATTAACAGAGGGAAGAGGAGGCAAAACTGATCGTACGCATCCCTTCAGAAACATATAACATTGTCATTAAAAGCATCTGAGAGGACGTTCCTTAGTCGTGCAATTGGTTTCAACGCGTTGTTGTAGGGCAGCTCTTCCATTCGTTACAGTCGATTTATAAATAGTACAAGACTCAACCTGGTAATATTCACAACACTGACGAAAGCAGGATTATGCAAGTGCCTAATAAATAATTGAAAATATATTATAATTTTTATCCTTTGGTTTAGCGGATTCACAAAATTCTCAAGTCACATGCTTGAGGAACCAGTGCTTTCGTTGCTTGGTGGTCACGTATCGCCAATACACTAAAATCGTAGAATTAATTAATCTCGCTCAGAAAATAATATTATTACTTTATGTCATCAACCATAATGCGCCCATCATTTGCAACCACCTCCACTAAATACTTTAAACGTTGTGTAACAAATAACGAAGTTACGGAATTATATAAAGCAACATTTTTTCGAAGCAGTTATCATTGAAACTGTCATTCAAGGGTCCCAAGAATCTGCAATATTTTCTTTTAATGTGTTTCCCGATTACTTGTGTGCTCCTTTAAAAACTACAAATAGAGACCACAAAATATCAGCAGCCAGATACAAGAGGATCCGATAGACCAACAGGTGATCAACATTGCGCAGCAAGTCCTGTTATCAAAAGACATAGAGACGTTACTATCCACATCTAAGGACGCAGGAACGCTATCAGTGACGTCTAAGGATGCAAAGTCTTCAGCATTTATATTTTCCCCCAAAATAATCAAATCTATCTGCCAAGTAAAGGAAAGGGTAAAGAGAAAAGCAAAGAAGAGAGGGAACGCGATAACAGTCATCTCGCAACAATATAAAAACCATCTCGAACAAGAAATTATTCAGGCTGGGAAAAAAACCGAACGAAAAAAATCTTTCATAACCAGGAGCGCACTTAGCAGAGATAAAGAAAATGTAGCAGTGGTAAATGAAAGATGCAAAATTCTTCGCTCGGGCTCGCATATTTTGTAATGAACTCTTTATATCACCAAAATCTAAGAAAAAGCTGGATTCAATGTATTATGTGGCATAGATGGGTACATGAAATTTACATCAATGTTGAGGACTGACGGTTTAACTATCACTGTTTAACTATCACAACTATTAGATTAGTTATATGACCTCTTACGTCGTCGCACAACTTATTCCGATTATATCCATGAAGCGTGAGTTATCTGTAAAATTTAATCGTAGCGTTTAGCTTCCCTTCATAAACTTAGCTTATTATAGTTCGTATCGTTGTCGTCTGACTTGGAGCCTACATATTCATGCACATCATCAATAGAATGTTTGGATCTCTCGTAAAGCGTCTTTTAACTGTTTGCTAACCGATGCAATGATAAGGTGTCTTTCTCCAACACTCAATGCTGAAGTCATCAGGACATGAATTGCATTGGGTGATCGACAGAACGACGAGTTTTTGAAATTGCATGGTCGTCCCGCGGCGTACTCCAAGAGAACGTCGAACGATGACACCGCGCTCCTTTGTATCTGGCTAGTCGTCGAATCGCTTCAAGTTCGTTCGAATCTATCAGTTAGGAATCGGTGCCAGTGCACTTCGCAGGGCGTGTGTTCTCGCGCGCTTTCGCGGGACATTCTCTTTGTATTAAACATTGTAAAAACAAATTATGTGTGGACACGATTAGCCTATCGTGCAGATAGCTAGAGAAAGAGAAAAACAGAAAAAAAGGATTAAAAAATCTGAAGAAGGAAGAATGCGAATTGGAAAACAGAAAAATGGGGCTAAAAGCCGAAAGAACATTTCTTGACTTGGGCGACTTAGAACGCCCAAAGAACAAAAAAGAATGCAATTACTGGGGAAAATTAATTTTTATTATAAATTTATTGAAGATGCCTGCACACTCCTTGAACCACTTCATAACTTATTAAGGAAAAATGTGGAATTCATCTGCAATGAAGAATGTGAGAAATCATTTCAGAAAATCAAGAAATATCTCTGTTCAAGTCCGATCCTAGCAATATATGAGCAAAACAAAGAAATATTCATTTATACAGATGCAAGTGGTGATGGTTTAGGAGCCGTTTTAGACAGCACCAAGATAACGGTACTGTTAAGTAGATGATACATTTACACTGTACATGTGAATGTGTGTGTAAGCGTTAGAAGGCGTTCAGATCTCAGTTGAGACAAAAGACTGTTGTTAGCTGTTAGAAGGATCTAGAAGAGTCGGTTGACAACAAGCGTGCGTGCAACATGGTTATCGAGGTCTTCCGAGTGTAATATATATGTATAGCTGTTGTGTGTGAAATAAAGTAAACTATTTGTATTTCCGAATCCTCTCTATACCTCAACAGGTATGCTACACCCGGTTGCGCACTTCTCAAGAAAAGTGAAACCAAACAGAATCACTGAGGAAAGCAATCTATCTCGAATGCCCTGCTATTAAAGAAGCGACTCAATATTGGCAACTGTTTAAGTGGTCACCACTTCTAAGAAAACTCTACATCTGGTGTAGATTCGAACAATCGCGGGGAGATGCAATCGCGAGGAGAGACGTCAACGGGAGTCGTAAATTCCCGTTACGATTATAGCAATCGACACCACGAATTGATCGATCCCCTGATTTCCGTTGAGATAATAGGGGTGATTCAGTTTGTATAACACTGTGATTCCCAGAATTATAAGTTATATATTTCCAACACTTAGAGTACACTGTTGAGTAGATATAAATAAATAACAACTTAGTGCACGAAGATATGCACTCTAAAGCAGGGCTCTTATAATTGAATGAATTTAGTGTATTAGTGGACGACTATAGCGTACATAGTAGAGGAGATGGATGTTCGACAATACCGAGAGCCGACTTAGATAGTTTACGTGAATTACGCTCCTCTAGCGTTGTGCTTAGACTTAAACGTTAAGCGTTAGATTTAGACTTAGTAGTTGACTTGACCCTCCTGATGTCATAGGAGAAGTAAGGTACAGTGACGATGCTGTGTCGTAGGAAAGCTAGTGATGGGTGTGTCTAGCGCACGGAACCATCGGATTTGTTCATGACATTTTTGGTCAGGAAAGTGAGGGCAGTATACATTGCTTCATTGGATAAACATAGGTTGGTGGACTAGCAAAGGTCTTCGCCGCCCTCGATAGAAAGTTGCTATTAGGAAGCATCGTAGGTGAGAAAAAGTAACTTTCCCGTGTCAAGCCGTAGTAGGCAACAGTCTTAAGAAATGATTCGGAAAACAGATGTTTGTTGGGTCTGAAGGATCTTAGCTAGTAAATTATTGGGATTAATGACGGGTCCTTAAGGCTATTGAGGGTACGCCGTAAGGATGAGCAGACATCTGGGGTCCGTCTGGCCCGTGGTGTATGACCTGGTCCAGGTAGAGAGTCGCCCAACGTAACATCTGGTCTTTTTAATTTTCTCAAGCACTGAAGCCATGGACAGCGTGTAGACAAAAAACTGCGACGAAGTCAGGCCATAAACAGTAGACAGGCGACGTTGGCTTCGGGGTTTTCAGTTATTGGGTAACACAGCTAGCGTGCGGATCTGGACCAGCTCAAATTGTATTCTTACTTATAATTACACTTCTATTTAAATATATTTTCTACCTTACAATTTATCCACGAGTTTCTCTGTTTACACATCAAATAACCTCAACAGCAACATTACACATTACTGTTGCTTCGCATAGAATGCTTCATATGAAATGAACCTTATAGCGATAACGTTCGTGATGAGAAATAGCTGCAGTGCATATATAGCAGCAGATGGGTTCACGAAAATTGCATCAGCTCTAATATGGCATTCTACGTGTCAATCAACTGCAACTCGAATGATACACGTTGCTGCACCGAATAACAAGTGAAAAGATTGTGAAATAGAGATATGATGAAATGTTCGCAAGTGATCTTAGTTAATATATCTTGAACTTTGGTGCTGCATTTTCGATGATAGCGACTAGTGTTATTTGGAAGAACTGGAAAAGAAAAATTCAGTCTTCTAGAAACAGAAACCGAGGCTTAGGTTCCAAAATTGCAATTAAGTGTGAGTACTGGATGAAATTTTTCAACTCATCCCCACTAATTGGCAATGCCAATCCATACCAAAAGCCATCTGAAACAAATCGCAGGATTGTGTTGGCAACTTTTAGAGAACGGAGTGGGAAATAATATTTAATGGATATTTTTCTGGGATTGGCTATCAATAGATACTATGGCTGTCCGGAAAATTTAAATTCTGTTGTCTTACGGGTATATAATCGTCCAATTTCGAGAGCTACCGAGAAAGACAGAAGAAAAGTTAGCGTTTCGGAAGAGAGAACGCCAGGAAAATGAGAGAATTGAATTCTTCGTTCGGGCTTGCTACTCTCCTCGGGAAACACAGTAAGAAAGTGCTTGACATAATTGTAAAATCTAGTTTTCCCAATCTTGCAACGTTGCATGGGAAAATAAAATGGACACAGAACAGTACAATGATTAGTATGGAGGCGACAAAGATAATTGCACTATAAACCATATCAATGTTGGCAAAGTGGAAATTGATGTCATCACAGAAATGTTTATGAGATCAGGAAAGAAACATCATGCCAAGTATGCTACATGTATTGGAGATGGAGATAGCGAAACGCGTAAAGATATTAATCTATACGAAGACATTGCTGTTTAAAAGAAAGAATATGTCAGTCGTGTATAGAAACGAATAGGCGCAAGGCTAAGGGATGCCAAATAATGTTGAACAAACTGTTTTCGAATAATTACAATAGCGTTTTCGCACAAAGTGGAATTTCTAACTTGAGAAGGACAAACATAATTTGTAAATGTCCTAGGAAGAGCGAAGAGTATAATAGATACATGTTTCAAACCACTTAAAGCTGGATTCCAAGTCACTTTACACAAAGTTCATCTGAATTAGAACTTTTGCTTGTAATAGCTTTAGCGCTGCTTAAGTTAATGTTAGATGAATATAATTAAGTGCTGTGGTAAAACCCTGAACCCTCGTCAACATTTTATTGCCTACCTATTAAATTTGTATTTATGAAAGAAAATGAGGCATTGGTTAGGGAAGAAGAAGGTAATAATGGAAATAGGTAATCTTTCTCCCAATACATACAATTCAGACTGTTTCGTCGCGCGATGGGAACCGTGCGACGTCCCTCGGTATTGGGGTTAGGACTCACCATAAACTTAGAAGTTTTAAGCAATTGTAGTGCAATTCCTTAATTCGATTTATGGGTGTTCCTTAGAAAAGTCTTTAAGGTTTATTGTGCGCTGTTAGAAATTACGGAAAAGCTGGTAATTATATAATGGGAAAACCGGTAATTATATAGTAGGAAAAACCGGACATTTACCTAATGGAAATGTCTGGATTTTCCCACGAGCAAGGTCAGCCATGTGCCACAGTGATAGGGCGCTTACCCTTCCGATCTTCATTCATCAACGCTGGTCATAATCAATGGGTATCGCGGATCCTTGTCCTCACTTTTCATAACGAAAAGTGTGAACAACGAATCAGTTTCCTTCGTTCAAGAATTACCTACATACCGAGCTTTCCTCGGTAAGCATATAAGAGCGGACGGGCAGTTATATCTCAGTTAAGTTCGAATACTCTCAACCCTCAAGACTTCTTCGAAGACTACCTAACTACCCGTACTTAATCTCGGTCTTCAGGTCAGTCAACATATCTACTCGCATTCTCTCGTATCAGAGCAATCCATTTCTTCGTCACCTATATCTTAAGCAGCGGAATTACTAACTTGTGTTGTTGTACAAAGTTGTTGGAAATACATATTTTCTAACATTGTTAATCGCAGCATTATACCACCTCAAGCACCCCTATTATCGTAACGGAAATCAGGGGATGGATCTATTCGCGGTGTCGATTCTTAGAATCGTAACGGGAATTTACGACTCTCGTTGACGCGCTTCTTCGCGATCGCGTCTCCCCACGATCGGTCGGATTTACAGATACTTTCTGGAGAAAAGAAGGAAAGAATAGAATAATCTACCTATAGTGAAGTATATAAATATGATAAAAATATAGAAAAAATAATTAAAGTTACTTACATATGAAACTGCTATTAATAAGTAAAAGGAACAATCAAAGTTAGAGTAGCTGAGAGGCAAGAACGATCAGTGAATGCAGAAAATAGAATAAAATACAAAACAGATGAAAACAAAATGTATAATATGTGCAAGAAAAATAAATTGGATACAGTATTCAGAATTTACAACAAAATTCATTAAAGAAACAGCAATAGGATGGTCATTTCCTTTTCTGACAAAAAAAGATAGTTATGAGGACTGGCAAATTTTATTAAAAAGCAAAAGCAGTGTAGCGGCACATGAGTCATAGGACGAGGCGGATCGAGAGCGTCTCATGTTGTTGTTGTGCCACGGAACACGAACACAGTCCTGACGCTAGAAACATATCGATAGACAAAACAAAGCCACCTTTATAGGTAACCGTCGAACTTAGACGAATTCAAATCTTCCGACCCCCCCCCCCCCCGGCCACTATAAATAAACAGACTCGATTCGGGCGAGACAGTATATACCAAGTGACACGATTTAGCGATCAACATCTACGAGTCGGGTTTTCCGCGAGCGAACGTACACTATTGTTGCGAACACAGTGAATAAGCGTCTTTTGTACTTTTATTTATTTATTTGTTTAACTTATTCGAAATATATTTGACGGGTTGCGACAGCAATCTCTCGCTCTCGCTATTTTACATTATCTATTCACTACCAATCCTCGACAGCAGTATTAAGCTAAGATCGTTTTACCATAGAAGAATAGCAATTCAGACAAATTCACAATTTATAATAATCTAAGAACAACTTAAAAACTTTGTTATGTTTGTTTTGTAGTAACTAACAAATTTGACTTTTAACCTAAGAATATATATGCCACAAATAATTTTATGTAGAAATAAACATAAATAATATGAAAGAAGTAGAATATTTCTTATTGAAATGTGACAGTCTGTAATAAAAGACGAAGTAAAAAAGAAAAGATAACTTTAACAAAGAAAAAATTTATAAAAATTTATTCCTAAAAAATTTTGGCCGATCAGATAAGTGAAATGAAAGTACAAAAAACAATATTAGATGAAACGTAATGTATTCTCTCAACGTACATTTGCGAAGCGGTTTATTTTATATTCATTTCCGAGATTCTTCGTTTCCACCCATGCCTGGCAGTTCAGAACTATTTTATGAAAATTAAGAATTTTCTACATCAAGTCATTTCATTTGCAAGACCTCATATATTTCTAAATTATTCACACAAAATTAGTACAGCGCGCAAACATTAAAAGGAAATAAGCGATAGAGCAGCCCATACAAACAAGGACAAAGGTTAAAATAACACATCAAAAATAGCAGTTATTATTCAAATTTGTATGAAAAGTCATTGAGAATGTAAATTCTTCTTTAAATGAAAGACGGTTATGTATATGAAAATCAAAAACGTAATGAAAATACAAAAAACATAAAAGAAGAAAACTGTATTTTATATTACGACTTACGTTTAAATATAGAATAATTTCCTTTCCAATTACTGTACTACCCCATTCATTCTAGAATAAATTTTTAGGCTAAAATTATTTATACAAAACTAATACGTATACGAATCTTTTCATTTTATAAAATTATATGTATAAAATATTTACCTTCGCTAAATCTCTTTTTACAGAAACTTTGCAGATCATGTTCCTGATTGAATTGAATGAATTTAATTCTCCTCTTAGTACACATGCTTGGTAAATTCAAAACTTATAACGTTCAGTAAATTTGTATACGATGTACACTCTACCTTGATTCGAATACGAATGACGATTGAACAGCACCGATTTCAAGGATAACAGTGACGACAAAGGGGTAGTGCTGCTTGTTGATTGGCTACGCTTTAGGACTAGAAGTGAAACATGTACACAATCATTGCTCAGTCACCTTGTGCCATACTTGTAAAATCTAGATGTGATTCTTTTGTTAATTTTCCATGGTTGTACTTCAATTTGAAGATTAATTAAATAGTTGTAAGATTAAAATAGATATTTGATAACGATTTTAATACCGAAAATAACGATTATTATACTCCGAATTTATATATGATTATACTATAGTAAAATATATAAAATATGTAAAATATAATAAAATATGTATGTGTTATGTACAATGACTCACGAAAGTATTCCAATGCTCGCTATTGAAACTTTAAAGATATAGATATATATAAAGATAAATATAATATTTGTAGAAGTTGATATTAATAGAAACATGATTATTTTTTAAGAGCATAGTATTTAACTGTAGAAGTATTGTACATGCCATGTATTTTCATCGCGTTCATGACTGATACAATAAATGATATTTATCTTTCCTATTGAAATAGGACATTTTGTAACAAAAGAAAAAAGACAGACTTACCATATCAGCATAGAAAAGAATTTATGAAGATTTATGCTGCAATAAGCTTTTGAATATGATTATGTGCTTTTATCATAAATTGCACATATTTTTGAAAATATTTCTCACATAATTCTGGACAATCAGATAACTAGAACAAAAAATCCAAGAAGCAACTAATATTAAAAGAAAACACGACTGTATCAGAGTTATTAAAGAATATTAATTTTTAAGCATTCTGGATATATGAATAACAGTTACAAAAGATTTTATCGGCTATAATTAACCATTATCGATGGCACAATTTGTTTTTGGATACAAACAATCACTCGACGATAAAAACATTTGTTTGCAGAAACAAATAAATTTATCGAAAGGACAATAGAACTGACATATGAAACTCTTACATGAATATAAATGTTAGCAAGTATCTAACCAAAGAAAATATTATTAAGAAAAGTGACTATAAATCACATATAATAAAAGCCAAAAACATAATGAAAATAAGGAAGACAGTATAAGAAAACTGCATTTGTTTTTATGACTTACTTTTACACGTATCTCCGTTTCTATTACAGATATGTCAACAATACGATGCGCGTTATATTCCTCATTTACTTGACCATGAGGCATGGGCGTGCTGGGTATACCGGAGCCAGGGTATAAAATGTAGCCGTGAGAGAGTTGAGGGGTCTTTAGTGTTGTCAGCGTTGTCAGTGAGTGTGGTCGGCGTCTAATCTCGCGCAAAACGCTAGTCACAGAATACGACGGGGGGCCTCCCACGCCGGACAAAACTACAGCATGTGGTGGACCGTGTCCTCGCACCCTCCGCAGTAGTGTCAGGTGTTCGTCATCTACCTTCCGATTTTCTATAGGTATTCCCCGAATACTCCATGTCTTGCGAGCACCATTTTCTTTTTTTTCCTTAATGGCGGAGGAGAAAATGCTATTACGCATGCCCAAACCTGGAGTATGTGGGACTGGGCCGATGGCGTTGCTATACCCACTAAAAACGCTTCATTTGTCAACTACTCTTCTATGCAATCATCAACCCTGGAACCGTCTTACGGCATTACTTCAGGGTTAGGTTTAACTACGCCCCGCTCCCCCAGTCTTGAGTCCCGGAATAATAGCGGAAGCCCTCCGCGGCCCCTTCAAGGCTCCCAAATTGGCAGGACCGATCTAATGGTGCGGTCTTGTCCTTCGAGAACGGATGACTCCCTCATACAGTCGGCGCACTCCTACTTCTGTCCCACCGATATTCTGCAGCAGTCCACATAGAGCGTTGGCTGTCGTCGTCACTTTGGGAACCAGGAACTTGAAGTGCGGCCCGAACGTCCATTGACTGTCAATGATGAGGTCTATGTATTTCATGTGAGGTCTTACCTCAACCTCCTCTCCGCTTATGTCCAAACACAGGTCTGGCGGAGGAGTCCCACTACGTCGGTTGTTATAAAACCATATGGCTACCGACGTGGCTGGGGACATCTTCAGGCCCAGCCTACGTATAGCCCGTATCACGCAAGCGGCGGCAAGCTCTCCGTGGCGCACCGTCTCGTACCACCAACGTCATCCGGCCAAGACCAATGTGCCGTCCGCGTAACACATCATGTCCGAGTCTGGGAGCATGGGGCAACGAAGCACCGCGTCGTATCCGATGATCCATAGAATCGGATCTAAAACCGAACCCTGCGGAAAACCGCGCTCAACGGGCCACTGCCCTTCTCCACCCTTGCCGGTGTACCCATCTGTCGCTCAGGTAGGCCCCTATGACACGAAGGATGTAGGGTGGCACCTTGAAAATTTCCAGGGCCCCCAATATCCCATCCCAGAGTATGGTGTTGAATGCATTGACTATGTCTAAAGAGACTGCCAGCGCTACCCCATCCCGGGAAACCATGACCCGTGACATCTCCCGTAGCCGGGTCACTGCATCCTAACCCCAACTTGACCACCTGGTCCAGCAGAAACATCTGCAATGTATAGCAGGTCATTGTCGCCCAAACCTTCTGCTTTAGTAAACATAAAGTTACATGCTCTATCTATATTCGCTATTTAAACAGCAGCACGATTTAAGATAAATGCACCACGAATTGTTTCATAAGGATTACAACGTGTTCTTGCTCGACGCACTTCAACGTCGGCCAAATGATCGAATACTGTTTTTGAATTGATAATATATTTCACTATATCTTCACAACAGAAATCAATTTCATCATCTATGGTCAACTTTTTAGGTCCCTGATGTAACCAGTGCTGCATTTCTTCTAATGCAGGTATATTAAAATTTGGATTTTTTATCCATTTCATATCTTCTACACACATTATTACTTCCTCTTCAGGATGCCATTTAAGACCTGAAGCTTCAAGTCCAGGAACATGATGTCCAAGACCTCTAAGACCATGCTGTTTAGGTGCTTGAACTGGCTCTAAACGACCTTGTTTATTTTTTTTTCCTTTATATCCCACCATTCGCATCACCCTTTTGCCCTTATCGAGGAGTTTGTTTGACTCTTGTGTTATTACTTCTATTCCTGTATTGTTATGTTCCTTTTTATCAACATCCTCCTCGTCAGATTCACTTGAACTTCTACGAATTTTTTGTCGTTTTCTATGGTTATAAGTAACTCCATCACATTTCTTCCTTTTTGTTCTAGTTTCCAATTCTTCTTGCATGGCATGTTGATGCATCAATCGCATAACAATACACTTACGTACAAGAATATTGCGATATTCAATAACAAAGATAGAATTAATCAGTTCACAAGTATAAAAAAGTCACTTTATACACTGTGACGAAATAATATCCAAGAAACGTGTTAAAACATGCATAGAAAATACATGAATTAGACTGAGAAACCACTCCGCTCATTCGCCACTGACTTCGACACAACTAGTCGCAGAGTGGGACTGACCGAAGCGGCCTGGATGTAACGCCAACGAACCCCATGCGGCTACTGCCCTGCCATCTATAATAACCCTACAGCACAGGATAATACTTGAATTCGTTGCTCCCTAAATGTAGAATTTATTTACAACAACAATATATATATGTGGGGTTTAGATTGGAATTAGGGTTAGGGGCGTAAAACGAATCTTCGTTTGGATTACACGTTGTGGTTATGCAATAGAGAAGACATTGACTGGTGCAAAACGATTATTACATGACTTGATAAGTATCCGCGACACTTACATACTCGAGAAACTAATGACAATGATCCTAGGTTCAATAACGAATCTGCGGTCAACGGGATAGCAGGGTGCGCCTTCTTCCAAATTCCAAGTCGTACTCGATTTGCTTGGCTACGGTGGAAGTATTACTAAACTAACTCTTTTTTAAAACGTACAAAATTCACCGAGCGTAAAGACGCTATGTAACTCGCTAATGAGACTTCACGAGAGAATGACTTTCCGTCGCGATGATGCCATAGAGGAAATCGATGATGGGGTGTGTCTGCGGACACAAGATCATGGGATTCGTCGAGGATAGCTTTCGTTCAGAAAGTAACGGAAATTGACGTTGAGGCTAATTGGTCAATCTCCATATCGGTGGTTAGAAAAGGAAGTTAGCCGCCCTCGAGGGAAAGTTGCTAGTGGGAGACGTCGTTCATTGAAAGAAATATATCTCCCCTATCTTACCGTAGTTGGGACAAAAATTGTTTGTCTGTCTGAAGGACTTTAGTCAACTCAATCTTAAGATTTATAACGGGCCCTCAGGCTAGCTGAACGTGTGCTGCGGAGACGCATCGACATCGGGCAATCATCTTATTCGAAGAATAGGGTCTGCGTGTGGCGAGCCACGGGACAGAAACCGTTGGAATGTTTACTGTCGCGTGTCGCCACGAATATTTCTTTTAAGGAGAGCTAGAGAATTACTCCATACCTTTGTTAGACAAAGCGTTCATCCCGTGACCGCGGCTACGTTCGGCGACTGACTGTCGCCTCGAGCCCAAGCTCATTATCACAAATGTCGAACAAATACAATCGGATCGAATGACGAAAATTGTTTAATTACGCCTATGGTAGAATCTAGATTACGGTGTTAAGGGATTTTCCCGAAGTTCCAAAGGGAAGGCTCCGATGTCCTTTCATCTCCGACATATAATTACGAGAAATTGGCCTGTTTATACTTTTGTACTTTTGAAATCCAGCCGTGACTTTCCAAGATTGAAGCTCTTACAATTTGACTTTCGATTGGATCTGTTTCTTTCTCCTTTGTCATCTCTCAATATCCCCACTATCCACGGGTTTGTTAGGCGTCCGCGACTGTTGCCACGCACGCTCTTCTGTTGAACATTCGACGGAAGCACCGTTGGGATATTGATGGTTCATTGGGCACTCCGTTTCGGTGATATACATTGTTGCCGAGTGCCGCCACGTCTTTATCTCCGGTCTTTAACTGAGCTGGTCGTGACACTATTGTAACGTCGACAAATATCTCCAACCGACTCAGGAAACCCGAACCGCCTGGCACACGACACCAACTCCCAAAACAAAGGAATACGAATTCGGCACGCAGGTATAAGATAAACGAACATCTAGAAGGGCTGGGTCTTGATCGAGGCTTCAGTCCTTCGGAAACGGTTCAATCGAACACTTGTGATCTTATTATAGAATAAAGGTATCTGGAACTTTGTTCCAAGAACCCAACATTTTTTTTTATTATTATTTTCGCGTTATTTTTGCGTGACATTTTGGCGACCCTGCCAGGATCCATTCGATTCAGTGTAAACGAAATTACGATTTCGGTCTACGAACATCATTGAAGATCGAAGGATTGGGACCATTTGTGTTGTGAACTCTGCTGCCAATAATTTACTACAGTGGATCAAATCAGCGAGACTACTGTCAGCATAGAACAAATCAACAGAACGCGTTTGACACTCTAACAACACCTTTGAACGTGCCGCAGAGGAAAGCACCGCAAAGGAACCTCATTCTACGAACTTACGTATCAAGGTGAGAAAAATTTGGATTCCTTTAAACGATAGAACGCCTAAAGTTATTTTCTCTAGCAACTCTAGCTAACAGGCAATATTCACAATGAACAATAAGAAAGAATCAAAAGCCGAGACAAGTTTACCCTCTACAAGTAAAACCCAAAATAAAACGGGATCACTTGATTCCTCTACCAGAGCAATTTTAGACTTAATACAGAGACAGAACGAAGAATTTTGACAACAATTTAACGAAATAATGCATTAAGATTAGCCAACGAAGAAAATAGAAAGCGCGCTAACGAAATAGAAATATTAGGTAGAAACCTCTCTCGTGTTAAACTATCACAAATAGACGTAGAATCAACTGAATTTGGTTCTGTGATGACTAACGATGGCGATAATATATCAGTATTAAAACACCATACTAATCCACCTCCACCTATGCCACAAAGACCACCAACATACGTCCAACCATCCAATCCAAGAGCTGCAAACTATGGAAATCTAAAGGCTGAAATTGCATTAAAATGTATTCCCATACTAAACGGAGAAGATGATATAGGTGTAGAGGATTTTATTCGTGAAATAAAAGAAATGAGAATGATGTGTGGTGAACAAATGTTGTTATTAAAAATGATCAAAATAGAAAAAATTGTAGGAAAACCCGCAATGGCAATTCGCAATATCCATATTAACGAATTTGAAACTGTACGAAGCATTAAGACGTAACGTAGCTACTCAAGCATCAGTAAGAGAACACCAAGATCAATTAAGAGAAATAAGGCAAGGATTAACCGAAAGCGTGCTAAATTATAACATTAGATTTCGACGTGCTTTTAGCAAGATTCAATACAGCATTAACAATGAATATAAGGACGAACTCGACGAGCGATGAACAATCGACTATACATGGACTCTGTGACTGACTGCATTTAGCAAGGACACTTCCGCTACAATAGAATGCCATTCGGGCTCAAAAACGCATCTTTCAAAGAATAATGGATACCGCGTTGAGAGGTTTGATTAACAATTATTGTTTCGTCTATCTCGATGATATCATTATATTCGGGCAATCGATAGAAGAACAATAAAAATTTAGCCTTTATATTCTAAAGACTCAGGGAAGTATGTCTAAGAATACAACCAGATAAATGTGAGTTCTTAAAACCCGAAATAGAATATCTAGGACATGTAGTGACAGCAGATGGAGTAAAACCTAACCCTAAAAGGATGGAAGCAGTAAAGAATTTCAAATTACCCAAAAATCCTATAGATGTAAAATCATTCCTTGCGCCAGCTGGATACTATAGAAAATTTATTAGAAACTTCTCTAAAATTGCCAAGCCATTAACAGAACTAACTATGAAAGACATACAATTCCACTGGACGGACAAAACACAACTTAGCTTCGAAACGTTTGTTGAGAATTGTGGATCTTGATAGCCGAAATAATGTTATGGGAGCACTAAATTTACATTTGGAATTAATATTAGAATAGTTATATATTTATTTGATGAACGATTCCAAAGATATTCATCGATACACACTTGCACGCGTCTCAGCAGTTTCTTCTATACCCGACTGTTAACCGATTGAATAGTTTACATTCATCTGTTTTCGAGACGCCGCGCACACACATACCTCCACACACTGATACCCACATACTAGTATCTCTACTACGCATTTAACTCAGTCCAGCACAGAAAATTATGTATATCTCAACACACCTCCTTAATTTTTGTGCTGCATATTCATTTCCTTTTATAAGTCAAACAAATCATTCTTAAAAGTAATCTAAAATTTTCAAATTTGTTCCTCCCTAGAGCCTTCGTTAAAATGTCAGCTACACTATTTTCTGAATCTACTTTCATAATGTCAATCTCTTTATTTTCGTAACTTTCATTCATAAAATGGAAGTGAACAACAATTTTCTTACAAATTTAATTTCGCCCACAGCTTCCGATAAAGCTACATACTCGACGGCTGTTGATGATTTTGTCACGCTACTTTGCTTTCTCGATTTCCAGTAAATTGCGTTTCCGAAAAATCTTATGATAAATCCCGTAGTGGATTTTCTATCTACTTTATCTCCAGTCCAATCAGCGTCAACAAAACAATCAATAACTTCAGCATTCAAATTTCTTTTATACGTTAATTTTAATTTCCTAGTTAAATATAAGTATCTCAAAATTCTCAATGCATATTTATAGTGGGTCCCGTCGTAACTGTTTTGAAATCGACTTAAATAGTTTACACTATAGCTAACGTCTAATTTTGTTCCAGTATTAATATATAGTAAAGCTCCTATGAGATTTCTATATCTTATATCATCTGAGGCTGATTGTGCGGGTTCTAAACTTAAGTTTTGTTCCATTGGTGTAAAATATAGTATACTATTTTCTATATTATATTGTTTTGCTAATGACTCTATATAAGTACTCTGATCTAATTTGATCTCACACTTCTTATTATCGTATTCAATGTTTATTCCTAAGCAAGTCTTTACTTCACCTAAGTCTTTCATGGCAAATTTCTTTGACAACTTGTTTTTAATTTCATCGATTTTTCTTTTGCTTTTCCACATGTTCATAAGTCGTCTACGAATAGAATTAAATATATAACATCATCGCTCTCATACTTCATATACTGACAATAATCGCTCTCACTTCTTTGAAATCCTAATTTTTTCATATACCCGTCGAAACATTCATACAAAGTGTTACGCCGGGCGACTCTCTGCCTGGCCCAGGTCACACACCGCGGGCCAGACCGGCACCAGATGTCCGCTCTTCCGTACGGCGTACCCTCAATAGCCTTAAGCATCCGTCATAAACCCGAGTCACTTGCCTGCTAAGGTCCTTCAAACAAACATCTGTTTCCGAGGAATTTCTCGAGACTATTGTCTACCACGGCTTAACAAAGGAAAGTTGGTTTTTCGCACGTACGCTGCAACTGTCCTCCCACTAACCACTTTCTCTCGAGGGCGGTTGAGACCCTTCGTTTAACCAATTAGAAACGAAGCCTATTCCCTCACTCTCCTAAATAACATCGGCACCAACAAATCCGATGGTCCCGTGCGTTAGACACACCCATCCTTAGCTTTCCTCCGACACATCATCGTCTCCCAAGACAGTACTGTTTTTACGTCCTTCGAACGGTCAACATCCTTCGAGCGGGTATACACACCCGCAGATCAGTCACTCACTCATCTCGTACATACGCACCGGTGTAACTGCCTTCGTTATAAGTTGTGGAATAAACGGTGAAATATAACTTACTACTGTGTCATATTCAGTCAATCACCTCTGTTATCTTAATCGAAACAGGGGAACGACTACTTCGCGGCGTCGATTCACCGAATCGTAGCGAGAATTTACGCCTCTCGCTGACGCGTTTTCCTCGCGACCGCGTCTCTCCGCGAACGGTCGTAACACCAAGCTCTTGAACTTTCACGCAATCCGTATAACGCTTTTGATAATTTACATACTCTCCCGCTTTTATCGTCGTAACCTACAGGTTGTTTTACAAACACTTCCGTTTTTATAGTTCCGTTTAGGAATGCCGTTTCTACATCCATTTGCATAGCCGTCAAATCATATTGACAACAATAAGATAGTAATAACTTCAACGTTTGCATTTTTACCACTGGAGAGTATAAATCTTCCAGTATTTCCTTTTGTTGGAAATCTCGAACAACTAGTCCCGCTTTCTTACGATTATCAGATTTATTCGTATATATCCATTTCAAATCTAATACTTTTTTGTCTTTTGGTTTCTCTACTAATTTACCAGGTTTTATTTTTGATTAAACTATTCATTTCTCGATCCATTGCTTCTTTCCATGAACCGCTGTCATCACCACTTAATGTTTCTTCATAGATTTGAGGACTGTCTGCGCTAACTACATTCACATAAATGAAATATGAGCTCGTTTGGCCATCTTTGAGATTTCTTTCTTTCCCGTCCTGACCTTCTCAAATTATTTTCTATGTCCTCAAGTTTTTCTTCTGATTCGTTACTTCAATTTCTCTCCTTTTCTATTGCAACCTGCAAGACCTTTTCGTCATTTATTTCATTTTCATGAATTTCGTTTGAATCCGAACGTTAGTCAAAATCCTTTTCTGTTTCATTATCTGTTTCATCTTTTCCTTGAAATCCTACTAAATTTTCATCTTCACCTATAAATTCTACGTGACTTGCAATTATAATTTTATTATTAACCTATATCCATTGTTTTCATAACCTACAAGTATCCCAGTGCAATTTCAGCTATTCTTACGAAAACTCTACTTCCGTACAATCTTAAATTATTTATATTCGGTTTCCTTTTAAAAAATATTTCAAATGGTGTTTTATTTTCATATGTGTTCGTAATGGTTCTATTTTTTAAGTGCGCCGCGGCTCTAACTATTTCCGGCCAATATTTAATATTCAGCTTTGAATCATGTAATAAGCATCTAGCAGAATTCATGATTGTTCTATTGTAGCGCTCAGCTGTTCCATTTAACTCGTGAACATAAGGTGGGCATGGTTCTACGACCTAATTAGATTGTACATGTTTTTGTTCATGTGTTCTTTTCCATTATCGCATCTTAGTCTCTTTATCTTCTTACCAGTAAGATTTTCAACTTTGTTTATATAATCAAGGAAACAATTGTAAATTTCACCTTTTGATTTCAAAGTATAAATCAATGCGCACTTATTGTAGTCGTCTCTAAATGTTAAGAAATATTTGGATACATCAAACCCGGTTTTTTTTATGAGGTCCATTTAAATCGGTATGTACTAATTCTAAAATCTCGCGTGCTCTACTACGGTTATTTTGGAAGGGCAAATTGTGCATTTTATTTTGGATACATGTACCACATTTTAATTGTACTTGCTCAAAATTTTCTGGCATTCCCTCAACTAATTTTTTCTTACACATTGTATCTAAATAACCAAAGTTTACATGTCCTAAGATCTTGCAAAGTTTTTCCTTATTTGTCGTTTTTTCTACATTTATAGCGTGAGATTCTTGCCTTTCAATGTAACTACTTATCTTATATAAACCATGATCTTTGAATGCGATATTTGTTATGTATCTTTGAAGTATTTCCTGCTGAGACTATCTTATTTTCATTCGTTACTCTCGCATACCTAACCAAGTTGTTATCCATTTCTTTCACGTAAAATACATTAGACATTGTAATTTTAATCCTCCTTTTGTTTATTTCAAAGTAAGTTAAAATTTTTCCAACTTTTGTTCCTTTTAGAATTCTACCGTCTCCTACCTTTACATTTATCGGGCTTTTTAAATTTTCGTACTCAACAAAATAAGAATCATCTGTAGAGGATGGATCAGTTCAAATATCACTATTACAGTCTATAAGTCGTGAGCACTTTATTAAAGTAATGCTTTGATACAAAGCACAAGTTCTGGTGTAATCATTTATCGGAATAAATACGCGCGTGTCGAGAAACTTCGTATACACTTTGATGCGTCGATATGCTTACTCTGCGATCGCTGAACTCCCTCGCTCGTCAATTCGCTTGTTTATTTATACTGGTCGAGGGACAGTCGGAAAGTTTGAACTCGACTGCGTTTGACGGTTGAAAGTAACGGCGGCATTGTTTTGCTCGGAGTTTATTACACCTTGCAATACCTGTGACCTAACGGTCATGATACTCGGAAACAAAACAACAATAAGATTTGAATTTATCCTGCTCGCGTGCCGCTACATTACCCCCCCTTCCAGTGATAACGTTTACGTTATAAAAAAAAATTTTTGAGTGTATACGGAGTTTCTTTTCGTCGAGTTTGTCATCGCTGTTTACGATTTTACGCCTATCCGACATATTAAGACGCCTAATCGAGACCTGCCTCGAACCGGTCGGGAAAACGACCTCTACGTCCATACCTCGTAACATACCTATTCCTAGCATTTTCTTCCGTTGTTTTACCGCTGCCTGCGCTGCTTTCCTCGTGCGCATTCTCTTGCTTTACCGGAATAAGTATGTCCCGAGGTTCGGCGGACTTCTCTTCAATATCGTCTGGAACGCCGAACGCCGGTCTTAAACGATCTATGGAAACCGTTACGTCGCGATCGTTTATTTTGATGATATAATCTTTGTCGAGGCGTTTGATGACCTTGTACGGTCCGTCGAACTGAGGCTGTAGAGGGCCTCCTACGGCGTCACGACGTAAGAAAACATAAGGCGACGTTTCCAATTCCTTAAAAACGAAGATTTTTCTTTCGGCACGACGCGTAGGCTGATGCGGCCTGAACTTCCCCACCCGTTCCTTGAGCCGGTTCGCGTACTCTGTGTTGGCTTGCTGTTTAATTGCGATGAAAAATTCCGCCGGCAATCGTATATCGGTGCCGTAGAGCATTTCGGCGGCCGTTGCGTTCAAGTTAGCCCAAATCCCAAATCGGTTAGCTAAGGCGCGCTTCGACTCGCGGAAGTTCTTTTCAGTTTGATCGGACCACTCAATAGTCGCGTTGCACTTGGTCGTGCCTTTCAACAAATCGTTGAGTGGTTGCAGAATTTGCGCGGCCCTCGGTATGAAACGTCGATAAAAATTATTCATACCGAAGTATCTTCGTAATTCTTTAATGGTAGAAGGACACGGTACTTTCATGATCGCTGCAACGCGTTCAGCCAGAGGTTTTATCCCCTCCGCGGTAACGGTATAGCCAAGGAATTGAATTTCGCGTACGCCGAATTCGCATTTCGCGAGATTGATGACGACCCCATATTCGCCGAGGCGTTTGAACAAAATTCGTAAATGCTCGCGTTGTTGTTTTCCATCTTACGACGCGATTAAAAAGCCGTCGATATACGCGTAGACGAAATCGAGATCTCTCGTGATTTCGTCCACGAATCTTTGACACGTTTGGGCGGCATTTCGAAGCCCAAACATCATGGAAGTCGCTTCGAATAGACCGAAAGGGGTAGTAATTGCCGTTTTCGGTACATCCTTCGGCGCGATGGGAATTTGATGGTAAGCGCGCACGAGATCGATCTTAGAAAAGATTCGCTTACCATACAAATTCTGGGCAAAGTCCTCGATGTGTGGCGGTGTGTACCTATCCGGAATGGTACGGGCGTTCAATGCCCGATAGTCGCCACACGGTCGTATTCCTCCGTTCTTCTTCGGCACAATGTGCAAGGGTGGTGCCCACGGGCTTCGCGATGGACGCATCACTCCTCGGTCAATCATGATTTCGAATTCCGCCTTTGCCTGTTTGAGACGATTGGGGGCTAGGCGGCGTGGTTTCGCGTGGACGGGGGTTCCAGGTGTCGTGCAGATATGATGCTGCACTCCATGCTCAATCGTACTTTTCCTGAAGACAGGTGGTCGAGTCAACGCCGGGAATTCTGCTAATAAGCGATGGTACGGGGATTCCTTGTCGATGGTCCTAATGGATCTTATGTCGGTCTCAGCTGCGAATCGACGAGTAACCCGTAATAGCCCAAACAGTCGACGCCGATGATGGGCGTTTTCACGTCGGCAATCACAAAACGCCATTTAAAATGCGGCGGGTCACCAAGCCGTTGTCGTTCGCCGCGGTTACGGACGGCTGGACTCGTTTCCCGACTTCCATCGACACGGAGATCTACACTTTCGCGCCCGCTCGCGGTACAAGTCGTGATAATAACATAGGCTAACATAGATTTCGGGAGGTAGAACGCCGACGACGCCTCCCGGTGGAACGCGAACGCGAATGCATTCGTCGACGGATGCTAATACTGAGCGCGTTGATCCTCGCATTAACCTGCCGCATTTCCTCGCGCAATTCCTCGCGCAATTCCTCGCGCATTACCTTGCGCATTTCCTCACGCATTTCCTTCTTGAAACTGGGCACTGCGTCGTCCTGTGCCTCGCGTTTGCTCACGGATGCTACTCTAGCCTCCCGCTGATCGCTTCCAGAACAGGCCTCCTCTACTCTATCCGCGGCCTGGATTATTTTATCCGTGCTGGTGTCGTCCATAACCGCCAACACCCGTCGTATGCGGTCTGGTAGACGATTCTTCCACAACGCGAGGATGAACTGCTTCGACGCTAAGGGACTGGTCAGCTTCTTCAGGTCGTGGTAGAATTGGGACGGCTTACGGTCGCCCATCACCTCTTTTTCTACCAGTCTTTTAACCCGCTCGCTGTCGGATTCAGCTAGACTCCGTATCAGTTCTTCCTTTAGCCGGTCGTACTGACTGCCGACCGTGGAGTCCAAATGAACGTCCTCGAGTCGCTCCAGATACTCTGATTCGAGACACCCAAACAGGGTGGCAACTTTGTCGGAATCTCGCTCGATTCCCGCCGCCTCAAGCTGTTTCTCAAATACAGTGAACCAGAACGATACCTTCTGCGGTTTCATCGGAGGCACGCGGATTGGTTGCGGGCACATATACGATGAATTGGTCTTAGACATTTTATCACGTCGGGGTCACCAATGTGGCAGATGAAAAGAGAGGTTGCGTTTCGTCTCGGGACTACCGGTGGACTCGTCAGTAAGGCTATGCCCGGTAGTCCCTGCCACATTTACAATGTGATCTGAACATCCACTATCCAATATCCAATCTATTTTTCGCGTATCGCCAGTATATACCGTAATACATTCTTACTATTATCGTGCTCTACTCGCGTTAGGAAAGATCCAATTTCTTAGTCGTCGTAGTCCTCGTTGTATGAATAATTTGCGTCGTGTTGACTTGCCCCGTTGTAGCGTTGTTGCCAGCCTCTGCTTCGTCCTCGTTGGCCAAATCTTCGTTGACCATATCCTCGTCCTCTTTGGCCAAAAGCTTTGGTCCGCCGCGACCCCTATTCTTCTGCGGCTGATACGCACCTCCTTGCCATTGCGCTCCTCAATTGTTTGCGCCATTGTTTCCGCCTCTGCACGTGTTTGTACAATTTCTTACCACGTGGCTGTACTTTCCACAGCCATGGCACTTTATGTCGCTTTTTTCAGCTTTAAATACATTTGACCTTTCCCATCACTTTCACTCTCAGTTCTGCCCGAGCAGCCGAGCTAAACGAACGTGTAAAACAGTGCTTCAGACAAAGTGCGGCAAGTGGGGAAAAGAAAGTTACGAACGTCAACGCCCATAGCCAAATGGTAGAAATCCGTGTCCTACTAAGAAGACTATTATCAAATCTAAAATGCAAAATCACAGCGCACCGATAAAAATAAATAGTAAGGACGAAACATACTACATTAACAAAACAACAAACACTTCAAAACCAAGCCAATCAATAAACGAAGAACAGGAGTGCTCAGCTACAAACAAAATTGAAATGGAACCAATCCAAAACAATGAAGAGAATAAAACCAGTAACGAACTAACCCACCAGGATGAAAGATGGAAGGTCGCAAGTTGCAACAAAAAACGAAAAATAACAGCAAACATCAACATGAGGAAAGCTATAGCAGCACAAAAACAACAATGGCTACAAGAAATCCCACTTCGAAACTCCTTCCGGTCGGAAAACCAATAACCCACATCGCTAAACTACCGTCAATTTACACTGAAGCCCAAATAGACCCCCTCATTGAACTACTTAACAACACGACAGGAAAAAAATTGCAGTATAAAATAATTAAAACAAGACCAAGTAAAAGTACAAACGAACACTCCAGAAATTTTCAGAAAAGTGACAAAAGCACCAAAAGAAAACAACGCCGGGTATCACACTTACCAGCTCAAAGCTGATAAAAGTTATAAAGCAGTAATCAGAGGATTACATCCAAAAACAAATACAAATAACATGCGAGGAACTAGCTAAAATCGGGCATCAGGTAAGAGCAATAAACAATATAACCAGGTACGATACTAAACAACTATTACCGCTGTTCCTAATAGAACTCGGACCTAAAAGCAATAACAAAGAAATTTTTGAAATTAAAAAGGTTCTAAGCACAATAGTAACAGTGGAGCCACCTAGACATAAAAAAGACATACCGCAATGCACACGGTGTCTGCAATATGGACATACAAAAAATTACTGCAACAGAATCTCGGCGTGTATCAAATGCGCAGAAATGCATCTAACAACGAACTGCCCATACACGCGAAAATGTTACAACTGCAGTGGAAACCACCCAGCCAGCAACAAAGGCTGTGTAGTCAGAAAGCAACTGCAAAGTAAACTGTTTCCACCGCTTCGAAACAGAACACACAACAACTTTCACGCGCAATAGGATAGCACAGAAACAGTGACAACACCACATCTACTGCACGTAATGAACAATAACCACAGTAACACCAACACCGTTGGTAGCCGAAGCTACGCGCAAGTAACCAAACAATCAGCACCCTTAGACAATAAAAATCAGAACAATTACAGCAACGACACTACAGAAATCAAAGAACTACTAAAGCAATCCATCAAAAACACAGAAATGCTAACAAAAATGATAAGCGAACAAAACGCAGTCCCCAAACAGCAAACGCAACAAATCACAGTCATGCTACAACTACTTACAAACATGCTAAGCAAAAAATAAAAATGGACATGCTTAAAATAGCAGCCTGGAACTCTAACGGCCTACAACAAAGAGCCCTAGAAACTAAAACATTCCTGTATAACAATAATATCGACATACTACTCGTATCAGAAACACACTTCTCTCCAAAAAGTTACATAAAAATACCGTACTACACCATATATGCACACGGGGGGGGGGCGCAGTGATAATAAGAAACGATATCAAACATCACTTACACAGCCAAGTAAGAAAGGAATATACCCAAACAACCACCGTTACAGTACAAACTAGCAGCAACCACTTCCAGTTGTCACCAGCATACGTACCACCGCGACACAAAATGACAGCGTAAATGTGAGAGGAGTACTTTCGACACTTAGGTGACGAGTATATCGCAGCTGGAGACTACAACTCAAAGCACACACTATGGGGATCAAGAATCACTACACCACGAGGTAGGACCTTGGAAAACTACATTAGAAACAATAACCTCAATATATTATCCACGGGAAGACCGACATACTGGCCAACAGACCTGAGCAAAATTCCTGACCTACTCGACTTTGCAGTTACAAAGGGACTAAAAGCAAATAAAATAAAAATAACACCCAGCCGCGAGCTTAGCTCCGATCATACACCCATAATAATTACATACAATACTTTATACCAACCCAGAGATACTATGCAACAAAACCACCAAATGGCAAACATTTAAAGAAATAATTGAGAGCAAAATCAGCTGCAACATCCCATTGAAAACACCCGAACACATCGAACAGGCAGTAACAGCATTGACAGAAACTATCCAAGAAGCAGCAAGGGCAACCACTATTCCTGAACCAACCAACAGACAAACAAAAATAATTCCACCAGACATACTTGAAAAAATTAAAGAAAAAAGAAAAACGAAAGCAAAATGGCAAAAACATAGAACACAAGAAAACAAAAAATACCTAAACAAACTTGCAAAGGAAATAAAAAACAAAATAAAAGAGCATAACAATAACGAATTCACAAAATTCATAGAGTCACTCTCTGCACATGAGAACTCCAACTACTCCCTATGGAAAGGCACGAAAAAAATAAAGAAACCACTAAAACTAGTCCCAGCAGTCAGAAAAACAGACAACACATGGGCAAGAAGCAACGAAGAGCAAGCTGAAGAATTTTCCAACCACCTTTACAACACATTTACACCACATAATATCAACAACAGCAATCCCAAATGCCATACGGACGAGGATGTGCAACCCACTAGTACCTCAACTGACAAACACTACAGCATACCTAAAACAACAGCACAAGAAATTAGAAACATAATCGAGAAAACAAAAAATAATAAAGCACCAGGAATCGACCTAATCAATAGGTCGAAAGTCCTGCGAAGTGCAGGAGGAGACCACCCTGCGAACTATAAAGTTTGCGCTGCCCATAAAACCCTGTACACAAATAAGTACCCTAAACCCAGAGCAAAAGAGATAACCAATCAAGTACCCAGTCCTCAAAAATTCTCTACTACTTCAATGTCTTATGCCCAAGCAATCCAGGGAAATCAACAATATATCGAAACTGGCCACCATGATATTCCGTTCCGTTATCAAAAGGGTATGTTGCGTCGGACGACACTCTACCTAAACCAGGCCACACACCGAGCACAAGATGGCAGCCAGATCTTTTTATTTATTAAAATTTACAATCAATTCTCGCATTGAGAATTTTCAGTAATTTTTTCTGGCGTGGTGCAGTGACATGGCTAAATATTTATAATAAGTTAATACTTATTATAGATAAGTATAATTTATAAGTAAGTATTATAAATAAGTAAATATTACTTAATTTAGATAGCTAATTGAATCTAGCGTTTAGGTCTAGCGGGTAGTGTCTCTTCAGCCTACGGATCTGGTCCGACGTATCAAGTAGTCCAGTAATTAAGGGGTTTCGATGTTTGTTGACTCTTTTGCTATATCTATCGCTATATTTTGTTATTTTCTCTTTGACTGTTGGTATCTTGAGGTCGCGATGTATTAGTTCGTTGGCGACATACCAGGGTGCATTTATAATGGATCTTAGCGTTTGTATTTTCGACCAATCGCGGGGAGACGCAATCGCGAGGAGAGACGTCAACGGAAGTCGTAAATTCCCGTTACGATTATAATAATCGACACCATGAGTTGATCGATCCCCTGATTTCCGTTAAGATAATAGGGGTGATTCAGTTAGTATAACACTGTGATTCGCATGGTTATAAGGTTTTTATTTCCAACACTTAAGTTACACTGTTGAGTAGGTATAAATCGTAGATGACAACTTGTCGCACGAAGATAAGATAGATATGTAACATAGAGCAAGACTCTTATAGTTGAATTTAGTATGTTAGTGGATGTAGCACTAGAGGATACTTAAGAGGAAGTGAATATTCGGTAATCCCGAGAACCGACTTAGATAGTTGATGTGAGTTAGACTCCTCTAGCGTTGTATAATAAGTAAAGTAGACTTTTCGCAGTGTATACTTAGTCTTAAAGTTGACCTTTCTAGTGATGTAGAAGAAGTAGTTGACTTTCCTAGCGGTGCAGAAGAAGTAAGGTACAGTATCGATGCTGTGTCGGAGGAAAGATAGCGATGGGTGTGTCCTGAGCACGGGACCATCGGATTTGTTCATGACATGTTTGGTCAGGAAAGTGAGGGCAGTATGCATTGCTTCTGATTGGATAAACGAAGGTTGGTGAACTAGGAAGGGTCTTAGCCGCCCTCGATAGAAAGCGGCTAGTGAGAAGTATCGTACGTGAGAAAAACTAACTTTCTCGTGTTAAGTCGTAGTAGACAATACTCTTTAAAAGGCGATTGAGAAAAAAGGTATTTGTTCGGTCTGAAGAACCTTAGCTAGCAAATTACTGGGATTTATGATGGGTCCTTGAGACTATTGAGGGTACGCAGTAAGGATGAGCGGACATCTGGTTCCCGTCTGGCCCGCGGTGTATGGCCTGGTCTAGGTAGAGGGTCGTCCGACGTAACAGCGTTTTCGATTGGAAGCGTTGAAGTATTTCAATGTTGGAATTACTTGCTGTTCCCCATAATTGGATTCCTTAGGTCCAGAGAGGTTTTATTACAATCTTATAGAGAGTAATTTTATTCTGTGTGTTTAGTTTGGTTCGTCGGGCAGCCAGCCAATAGAATTTTTTGAGTTTGTCCTTTACTTGCTTCGTTTTGTCTGCGATGTGGTTTTCCCAGGTTAATCTCCTGTCCGGGGTCATACCCAGATATCTGACTGTGTCCTTGCTAGGAATTGTTGTATTGTTGATGGTGATCTGGGGGCGGGTTTGTTTTCGGAGCGTGAAGGTTACATGTGTGGATTTTTTCCATATAGTCGAGACACCGCTGGAGAGTGGATGAAGCAATTATCGGCTCTGCGTGGGAAGCGAATAGCGCTGTGTCGTCAGCAAATGTTGCTATTGTTATCTCTGTTGATATAGATAAATCGGCAGTGTAGATGGAGAACAGCAGGGATCCGAGGACACTGCCTTGGGGTATGCCAGATTCTATTGGGAATGTTGTGGAAGTGGCGTCTAAGCATTTAACCATGAATTATCTATTGGTTAGGTAGGACTTTAGGATGCAGTAGTAGGTGTGTGGTAGGATTTTGTGTAGTAGTAGAAGTTTGTATAGTAGCCCTTCATGCCATATTTTGTCGAATGCCTGTTGAATGTCTAGGAATACCGCTGAGCAATATTTTTTCTTTTCAAGGGTTTGGCTGCTAATGTGAGTTATACGATGAATTTGCTCTATCGTAGAATGTTGCTTCTGAAAATCGAATTGATGATCTGGGAGTGTTTTCAAATCCTCTATGAGTGGAAGGAGTCGATTCGTTAGCATCTTCTCGAATAGTTTTGACAAAGTAGGTAGAAGACTAATTGGGCGATAGGAGCTAGTTTCGAGTATTGGTTTTTCGGGTTTAGGGATGAGAGTAATCAGTGATACTTTCCAGGACTTAGGATAATATTCAAGGCGAAGAATTGTATTAAAAATTGATGTGATGAGTGCAATCCCTTTTATGGGAAGTTCCTTGATTGCTTTATTACATATTTGGTCATGCCCCGATGCTTTCCTGGGATTTAGGCGACGGATTAATTCTGTAACTTCTACAGAAGTGAAAGGTTCAATAGGAGGAGACATTTGGAAGGGAGAGTGCAGGTATTCCGTTATTTCCGGGGTAATATTGGAGGAATGAGGTTTAATTACGTTAGATATGTGATTAGCAATCAGGTTGGCTGTTTTGTAGGGCTACGCGCCCATCCACCTTGCGGATAGTGGATTGGAAGGATTATTTGCGGGGGACGGGTGAATATTCTGGAAGCCCTCCATAGTGAGTAGAGGGAGTCAGCTGTGGGAGACAGATTGGAGAGATATTTTTGAAAACAGTCATTTTTATAGTTTTTAATGATTTTGCTTAGCTTCCTAGTTGCGTTGTTTAGTTTACGTTTGTCATGCGGTGTTCTGTGGGTCTGCCATACTCTTCTTAATCTACGTTTTTCTGTTATTTCTTTAAATATGTAACGGGGATATTCACGTTTGCTGATAGAAGTCTTAGTGGGTGTGGAGGAGCAGATAGCGTTTATTATGTTCGTGTTTAAGTATTTCGTGGCTGCTTCGATATCTTCATTAATTTTTAATGAAATTATTGCTGAAGTTGAGTGATTAAAGACTTCTCTAAAGAGGTGCCAGTTGGTGAGTTGGTTATGAATAAAGCAATTAGGTGTATTCTCTATAATTGTTGAACTGACAGTTGCTATCACGGGGGAGTGATCAGAAGAGAGATCAGCCGAGGAGTTGATTTGGACGTATCATAGCGAGATATTTTTAGTTATGAAGAAGTCAAGTAGGTCGGGTATTTTGTTAGTGTCTGTGGACCAGTGCGTGGGTTCGTATGTGGTGAGGTAGTTGAGATTGTTGGTGATAATGCTGTTTAAGAGATTTGTTGAAAATTGTGGATCTTTGAAGCCGAAATAATGTTATAGGAACATTAAATTTATATTGACAGTTATTACTAAAATAATGACATATTTATTACATGGACGATTCTTTATATATTTATCGATACACACTTGCACGCGTCTCAGCACCTTCTACACCCGACTCTTCATCGACGACTCTTAACCGACTGACTGTTTACATTCCTTTGTTTCGAGACGCTGCGCACACACACATACTTCCACACACACTGATATATACATATAAGTATTTCTACTACGCACTCATATCTCAACAAGATTTTTGCCTCCTACTGTGACCAGTCTGCTGCCCCATTGGGTATGTTTGGCGTTATAGTCTCCTCCAGTTATGAATCTATTGCTCAGAGCATCAAGGAAGTTATCAAAGTCTTCTTTGGCGATGGAGTGTCTGGGAGGACAGTGTACTGCTGAGGTGGTGATTGTGCCATGGCAGTCTTCTATCGCTACGTTTGTAGCTTGGAGATA